>NW_027361672.1:26450000-26565000 GCF_039654945.1 Dendrobates tinctorius
TGGTACCATTTTCGGGCACATGACATTTTTTGATCGCTTTTTATTCCGATTTTTGGGACGCAGAATGAACAAAAACCAACGTTTCATGAATTTCTTTTGGAGGAGTGCGTTTACACCGTTCCGCGTGCGGTAAAATTGATAAAGCGGTTTTATTCTTCGGGTCAGTACGGTTACAGCGATACCTCATTTAGGTCTTTTTTTATGTTTTGTCGGTTTTATGCAGTGAAAACTATTTTATATAAAAAAATAATTATTTTTGCATCGCTTTATTCTGCGAGCTATAACTTTTTTATTTTTTCTCTGATGATGCTGTGTGGTGGCTCGTTTTTTGCGGGACAAGATGACGTTTTCAGCGGTACCATGGATATTTATATATGTCTTTTTGATCGCGTGTTATTACACTTTTTGTTTGGCGGTATGATAATAAATCATTATTTTTTGCTTCGTTTTTTATTTTTATTTTTTAAGGGGTTCGCTAAAGGGGTTAACTAATGGGACAGTTTTATAGGGTGGGTCGTTACGGACGTGGCGATACCTAATATGTGTACTTTTGTTTTGTTTTTTTTTATTTCCAAAAAATGGATTTATTTGGGGGAATATTTTTTTTTTTTTCTAATTTAATTGGCGATTTTTTTAAAATTATTTTTACATCTTTTTTTTATTTTTTTTTTACTTTATTACATAGTCCCAAGTGGGACATCACTGTCCTGTGACAGATCGCTGATCTGTCACATCACAGATCACTGTGACAGATCAGCAATCTGTCACAGGCATTGAAGAAGACTTCCTCTTGCCTGCGCTTTGCAGGCACTGAGGAAGCCAGCTTCCTGCAGGCCCCCGTCACCATCTTGGATTCGGGGGCCTGCAGGAAATGAGCCCCCCGCAGCAGCGCTGCACATTGCGCTGCCGTGGGGGGCTCAGAGAAGCACGGAGGGAGCCCCCTCCCTGCCGATGCTTCCCTTTAACCCCCGGTACACCGCGATCGTGTTTGATCGCGGTGTGCAAGGGGTCAACGTGTCGGGGGCGGTCTGTGACCGCCCCTGACACATTGTGCCGGGTGTCAGCTGTGATAATCAGCTGACACCCGGCCGCGATCAGTGGCGCTCACCACGTGGGCGCCGCTGATCGCAGTAGACGTACTATCCCGTCCATGGGCATAGGGGCCCGGGTCCCATGGACGGGATAGTACGTCTCATGTCAGAAAGGGGTTAATTTGCAAAGAGCCTATATCAACTGTTTGGTCAACAGTTATCACTCCAGACTCACTCATACACCTGAACCCTCAGCACGGAGTTCAGTGGTGGGCCACTGGTAGACAGAGGCTTAGCTACCTGGAGAACAAGAGAATTGGGTGTTAAAATTCAGCATGGTGGCTCAGTGGTTAGCACTGGATCTTTGCAGTCCTGGGTTCAAATCCCACCAAGAACAAAATCTGCAAGGAGTTTGTATGTTCTCCCCGTGTTTGCGTGGGTTCCTCCAGGTACTCCGGTTTTCTCCCACACTCCAAAGACATATTAATGGGAAATTGAGATTGTGACAGAGATTGTAATGAATGTAAAGCACTGTGCAACATGATAGCACTATATAAGCAATGCAAAATAATAATAAAATAATAAATGACCTGATCCTTATGTTCCCCCAATGAGTAGTTGCATAGTCTAGTATAATCTAATGAATTTGGGGACCTTTAATGTTCCATCTATCTTTTGTTCTATGATATAGTCCATTATTCCTCCCCACTAGTGATGAGCGAGTATACTCGTTGCTCGGGTTTTCCCGAGCATGCTCGGGTGTCCTCCGAGTATTTTGGCATGCTCGGAGATTTAGTTTTCGCATGATTTGCGACTGCTAGACAGCTTGAATACATGTGTGGAATGCCTGTTTGTTAGGGAATCTCCACATGTATTCAGCCTGTCCACAAGTCACAAATCATGCAGATAAGACGATGAAAACTAACTCTCCGAGCACGCCAAAATACTCAGAGGACACCTGAGCATGCTCGGGACAACCCGAGCAACGAGTATACTCTCTCATCACTACTCCCCGCCCCTTCTTCACCATCATTCTTTCTCTCTTTGAATACACTTTATTTGTGTTCCTCCTTTTCAGATGATCTAAAGAGCATCTTTATGTTCTTAGTTTAATATGTAGATTTAATGGTTGGACTTATTTTTATCTCGTCTCCTAACTTGCTTTATCATATGTGAAAAAGATGCCAAAGAAATTTTTTTAGACTCAGTATTAAACAGCAGTAGTTTACATAATCAATTATATCTATGTGCCATAACCAATGGGATGTATTCACTATACGCATATTGTTCAGATGCTTTCCTTCCGTGCTGTTGTTTAATACTGTGACTAATGCAGAAGATTTCTATAGTTAAGTTTCCTACTCCTTTTCTAATGCTTGAATTTAAAAATAATCCTGTAAAAAATGAAAAAAAATATCACTACAAGTACACAATAATATAATATTACAGGAATATGCAGTACATATAGTGTATATTTGTGAGAAACATAAATGAAATTATGAAATCATAAACTCTGTGTATTATGATGCTAATAGTGTCACATGCAGCAGGGCTTACCCAGTCAGGTGCACCTTTGGTCCATGGGGACATGCAAATAAGGGAAGTAACTTAAATGAGCTAAAATTCAACCACCCCCCCACCCTAAATTAGCAGAACAGGAGACATTTACTAAGTAGTCTTTTTTTCCTCATCACTCTTTAACAACTTACAGCTCATTCACGTTAATGGGCTGCAAGGAGCCTTTATTGCTAGAGTTGTCATATTGAAGACTACTTAATAAATATGAGCCTAAGGCGTTTGCCGGAGTGAGAGGTGAGCAGTAACAATAGCCTAGATAATGAGAGATACGTAATAATAAGAGATAAGATAAATGTACTCCCCCCTGTTAGATATAGATGTAGCTGTAATATTCTATTAGGGGTTCACTTACATATCAAATGTGCCTAGCTTCAAAATAATGCACTATTTTAGCCATAAAGGCAGTGGAAGGATCCTTAAGTTGTAGGCATAACAGAAGACATTTTCTTGACTCGCTCTTCAGTTATTTTAATCCTACTTGCCGCATAAGAATTTAATGAGGATGAACGCTTTTCATCTGTGCTGGGATATAGTAGTTATTGGATTTATGTGTTTCCATAGCTAAAGGTGTCTATTTAGCCATGTATCTTAAAGGGGTTGTCCGGGCTTTTCACATAACCTCAGTACATATCTGGGCTGTAGAATTATGACAATAAGTAATTTACTTTCTGTCACTAGTTTGCATGGTTTTCTAGATATTCTGAACAGAACGTCCAAGGGGGGTTGTTATGGCATTGAAATGAGAACTGGTCGTAACCTCCTACTCTACTCCAAACATGCCCTCTATAGCAACAACCCCACCCTCCATAGCTACAGGCCCTCCCCGTCCACATGAAGAAGCCCTCATCACACAGTAACAAATCCTCCCCCTCTAGCAGCCTCACTGCAGCGAGCAGAGAGCTGCTCCTCCCCCAGACACACACTGAACAGTTATCTATGGAAAGTGAACCTAGTGAGGAGGGAAAATCGTCCAGTATTCTGGGCCACTCCATGATTACAATACATAACTCATTATCAGTAATTCCTTCCCTCACTGTCCCAGGCTGCTGGCAGCAGTGAGAACAGACAGTGTGATGGCCAGTGATGGGGGTCTGCAGTTTCTAATCTGCACAGGGGATGGCAGTCACTGATGTCATCTGTTGTGTGACAAAGCCTCTGCTGTGTGAATGAAACAGCTCTGTGTCACTGATGTCTTCACACAGCAGCAGATTTGGTGCAGTGTATGTGTGAGCACTGTGTCTCTAATGACACAAATACTGATGGGAGCAGCCTGTCCCAGAATATAGGACGTTTTTCCCTCCTCACTAGTTTCACTTTCCATAGATCACTGTTCAGCGTGTGTCTGGCGGAGGAGCAGCTGCTCTCTTCAGTGAGGCTGCTAGAGGGGGAGGATTTGTTACTGTGTGATGAGGGCTTCTTCATGTGGATGGGGAGGGCTTGTAGCTATGGAGGGTGGGGTTGTTGCTATAGAGGGCATGTTTGGAGTAGAGTAGGAGATTACGACTAGTTCTCATTTCAATGCCATAACGCCCCCCCCTTGGACGTTCTGTTCAGAATATCTAGAAAACCATGCAAACTAGTGACAGAAAGTAAATTACTTATTGTCATAATTCTGCACCCAGATATGTACTGAGATTATGTGAAAAGCCCGGGCAACCCCTTTAATGAAGAAAATATTTTTTATCCCAAACTCCAGCGATCACTGAGAAATTACTAAAAACAATTACAAATAGAGCAGTGACAAGTGCATCATTTGAGGCAACTCTTTTTGAGTTCACATGCTCTATAAGAGCATATCCCCATTTTTAATATAAGGTCCTCCTACTTGGAGCTCCGTACTGTAAAGGAAATCTGTCACCAGGTTTTCACTAACTCATCAGAGAGCAGCATAATGTAGAGAAAGAGACCCTGAATCCAATGATGTATCTCTTAGATTACTGGGTGCATTCTATGTAGATAGAATAGAGAGGAGGGAGTAGTTCTGCCTCTAGCTCCTCCCTCCTCCCATAGACATAGAATCCTATTAGTAGCAGCTTCCATCTCCTGTCTTAGTAATGGGAAAGCCTGTTTTCATTCAATATAGATATTACCTAAGAATTGAGAATTTTGATAATGACTGATCAATCTTGGCAGAAGAAGAAGCATATTTCTCTGACAAGATATATTAAAAAGTTGCTTATTTTCCTGTGTAGTATTGATTTATGAAACAAAAATTAAAACAATGGTTATGCTTTAACCCCATGTTTTCACCTTCATAACCAGGCCAAATTTTACAATAAGACCAAGTTAAGATCATTTTCAATTTAGATTAGGACATAAAAAAGGAATAAAGTGCCGAAGTGCATCATTAAAGTAGTCATGGATCCCATAGAGTGATTGAGGCCCCAATCAGGCTCTATTTAAGATTTGCAGCATTCCAAAGCAATGTCCAAGCATGACTACTTTAATGATGCACCTTGGCAAATAGTTGAGTATTACCTTTTAGATTATTGCACTGTGCACTTTAAGAAAAAAAATTTCTGCTTTTTGTGAAAGAGATGATTGTATTGCTGCATTGTGCACTTTATTGCCATACCAGCCTATTATGCCTTATTATGGATGTTTGATTTGCATCTCATTTGTTTGGGGACCCCTATATGAAGCTAATATTACTAGACTAACGACATATACATCCTGTTTACCCACAGGAAGAGGTAAGTTCCGGACTGGACCAAGGGAATGCAGTGGACGTGGTGTACATGGACTTTTCAAAAGCTTTTGATACGGTGCCACACAAAAGGTTGATACATAAAATGAGAACAATGGGGATAGGGGAAAATATGTGTAAGTGGGTTAAGAGCTGGCTCAGGGATAGGAAACAAAGGGTGGTTATTAGAGTTGAGCGAAACGGGTCGAAAAAATTCAAAAGTCGCCGACTTTTGGCAAAGTCGGGTTTCATGAAACGAAACCCGACCCTAGGATGAGGTCGGCCACGAGGTCGGCGACTTACGCGCCAAAGTCGCGTTTCAAAAGTTTGTTTTGCACTCTTTTTCAGCCAATCAGGATCCACGGACACTGTGGGCAACGTGATGACATAGGCACGGGTCACCACCATCTTTCAGAAGGGCATGCAAGTGATTGGCTTGCTTTGGTGGGCGTCACAGGGGGTATAAAAGGGCGTGCACGCCGACCGCCATCTTACTTCTGCCGATCTTAGTATAGGGAGAGGTTGCTGCTGATTCTGTAGGGAGAGCGTTAGGCAGGGAAGAAGACAAAAAAACTGCTTTTGCTGCTAGCGATTTGGCCTACACAACACACCAGTCACTGTGTGTGCAGTGCAAGGGGAGGCTATATAGTGGTGTATCAGTGGTGTTGGTTGTTGGGCTGCCTTCTAAGGCTTCCTGACATTCCTGCATTGCTGTTTACCCACTGCTCCGCAAACTGCTTTTTTAAAAGCAATCCCAAATTTTTTTTTTGTCCTGCTGAGAAGAAAAAAAAACTGCTTCTGCTGCTAGCAATTTGGCCTGCACAACACACCAGTCACTGTGTGTGCAGTGCAAGGGGAGGCTATATAGTGGTGTATCAGTGGTGTTGGTTGTTGGGCTGCCTTCTAAGGCTTCCTGACATTCCTGCATTGCTGTTTACCCACTGCTCCGCAAACTGCTTTTTTAAAAGCAATCCAATCTCCCTTATCCTCTAGTCACTTTTGTCACAGCTGTGCCATCGAGCCTGTCACATAGCGCTCAGATATTCATTGGGCCTCACACAATCCAAAAGTGTCCAGTGTCCAAAAGTGTGTGCAGAGATTCAAAATCTCCCTTATCCTCTAGTCACTTTGGTCACAGCTGTGCCATCGAGCCTGTCACATAGCGCTCAGATATCAGTGGGCCTCACACAATCCAAAAGTGTCCAGTGTCCAAAAGTGTGTGCAGAGATTCAAAATCTCCCTTATCCTCTAGTCACTTTGGTCACAGCTGTGCCATCGAGCCTGTCACATAGCGCTCAGATATCAGTGGGTCTCACACAATCCAAAAGTGTCCAGTGTCCAAAAGTGTGTGCAGAGATTCAAAATCTCCCTTATCCTCTAGTCACTTTGGTCACAGCTGTGCCATCGAGCCTGTCACATAGCGCTCAGATATCAGTGGGCCTCACACAATCCAAAAGTGTCCATCCAGTGTCCAAAAGTGTGTGCAGAGATTCAAAATCTCCCTTATCCTCTAGTCACTTTGGTCACAGCTGTGCCATCGAGCCTGTCACATAGCGCTCAGATATCAGTGGGTCTCACACAATCCAAAAGTGTCCAGTGTCCAAAAGTGTGTGCAGAGATTCAAAATCTCCCTTATCCCCTAGTCACTTTGGTCACAGCTGTGCCATCGAGCCTGTCACATAGCGCTCAGATATCAGTGGGCCTCACACAATCCAAAAGTGTCCATCCAGTGTCCAAAAGTGTGTGCAGAGATTCAAAATCTCCCTTATCCTCTAGTCACTTTGGTCACAGCTGTGCCATCGAGCCTGTCACATAGCACTCAGATATTCATTGGGCCTCACACAATCCAAAAGTGTCCAGTGTCCAAAAGTGTGTGCAGAGATTCAAAATCTCCCTTATCCTCTAGTCACTTTGGTCACAGCTGTGCCATCGAGCCTGTCACATAGCGCTCAGATATCAGTGGGCCTCACACAATCCAAAAGTGTCCAGTGTCCAAAAGTGTGTGCAGAGATTCAAAATCTCCCTTATCCTCTAGTCACTTTGGTCACAGCTGTGCCATCGAGCCTGTCACATAGCGCTCAGATATCAGTGGGCCTCACACAATCCAAAAGTGTCCATCCAGTGTCCAAAAGTGTGTGCAGAGATTCAAAATCTCCCTTATCCTCTAGTCACTTTGGTCACAGCTGTGCCATCGAGCCTGTCACATAGCGCTCAGATATTCATTGGGCCTCACACAATCCAAAAGTGTCCAGTGTCCAAAAGTGTGTGCAGAGATTCAAAATCTCCCTTATCCTCTAGTCACTTTGGTCACAGCTGTGCCATCGAGCCTGTCACATAGCGCTCAGATATCAGTGGGCCTCACACAATCCAAAAGTGTCCAGTGTCCAAAAGTGTGTGCAGAGATTCAAAATCTCCCTTATCCTCTAGTCACTTTGGTCACAGCTGTGCCATCGAGCCTGTCACATAGCGCTCAGATATTCATTGGGCCTCACACAATCCAAAAGTGTCCAGTGTCCAAAAGTGTGTGCAGAGATTCAAAATCTCCCTTATCCTCTAGTCACTTTGGTCACAGCTGTGCCATCGAGCCTGTCACATAGCGCTCAGATATCAGTGGGCCTCACACAATCCAAAAGTGTCCAGTGTCCAAAAGTGTGTGCAGAGATTCAAAATCTCCCTTATCCTCTAGTCACTTTGGTCACAGCTGTGCCATCGAGCCTGTCACATAGCGCTCAGATATCAGTGGGCCTCACACAATCCAAAAGTGTCCAGTGTCCAAAAGTGTGTGCAGAGATTCAAAATCTCCCTTATCCTCTAGTCACTTTGGTCACAGCTGTGCCATCGAGCCTGTCACATAGCGCTCAGATATCAGTGGGCCTCACACAATCCAAAAGTGTCCAGTGTCCACAAGTGTCTGCAGAAATTCAAAATCTCCCCTGTCCTATAGACACCTTGTACCTTGTTTTACATTACTATATAGTTTGTTGGATTTTGTCTACATTTCTACCAAAAATGAGGAAGGCTGGTGGAAGAGGCCGTGGAATTGGGCAGGGGTTGGCAGCTGGTAATGATGGTGTTGGTGGTGGATCTGATGGTAGTGGCAAGAGCAAAATAGGACCGAATGCAGGAGGTGCTGACCCTGCGTCATCGTCTGGCTACATAAGGCCTCGAACGCTTAGTTTTCTAGGAGTTGGCAAACCGCTTTTAAAGCCAGAGCATCAGGAAAAAGTTTTGTCTTACATTGCTGACTCAGCCTCCAGCTCTATCGCCTCCTCTTCTTCAGTTGTAAAAAGTAAAAGCACTGAGTCGTCATTGGAGGCTCATGTTCATGAACCACACCTTTCCTTGTGTCCTTCACCCCAACCAAGATTGAAGGATGACGCAGGCCATACTACTGATTACTCCATGGAGCTGTTTTCACATACCATGCCTGTATTATCAAGTGAAATGGTGAATTACCCAGGCCAAGATGAATCTGACATGGAGTGCACTGATGCACAGCCGCTGATGGATGATTCTGCTGGTACATTCACTCAGAGCACTACATTGTCCTCGCAGTGTACAGAGCCAGATTCTGACCCTGATGAGACTCAGGTGCCCCTTCCCGCACACTATACCACCATACACGGTGACACAGAGGAAGGTGCACATGACATAGAAGAGGAGGTGATGGATGACCCAGTTGTTGACCCAGATTGGCATCCATTGGGGGAAGAGGGTGCTGCTTCCAATAGCTCAGATGAGGAGCATCCACAGCAGACATCGACATCGCAACAGCTGTTATCTGGCAGGCCCGGAGCACTCCAAAGACAGGTTCCAAACATCAAAAGAGTTGCTGGACAGCTTGTCCAGAGGGTCAAAAGATCACAGCCAAAGTAGGAAGAGTGCAGTGTGGCACTTTTTTGACCAAAATCCTCATGATCAAGCCAAGGTTATCTGTAAGAAGTGCGCAAAGACCTTTAGCCGAGGGAAAAATCTGAAAAATTTGAATACCAGTTGCATGCTTAGACATTTAACCAGCATGCACTTGCAAGCGTGGACACAACACCAAACCTCAAGTGCCACATGTGCAACTGATCACAACGAAGGTAGTCAGCAACGCTACATTGTTTCCCCCACTGTAAGCCCACTGGTTAACACAGCAGCAAATGTTGAGGTGTCGTTGCAAGACCACAGCAGTCAGGGAATCCCACTGTTATATCAACGAAAGACTGATTCTAGGCCATCAGAAAGAACACCAACTCCATCACCATCATCAACCCTCTCTCAGTCCGCCCTGTCCACCGCTACTTCCACCATATGCAGCTTTCAAGTCCAGCTCACCCTCCCAGACACTATGAGTAGATCAAGAAAGTACTCAGTCTCTCATCCGCGTACACTGGGTTTGAACGCCCACATTGCCAAACTAATCTCGTTTGAGATGATGCCCTTTCGGTTGGTGGAAAGTACAGCTTTCCGCGAACTCATGGCCTATGCAGTACCACGCTATGACCTACCCAGTCTCCACTTCTTCTCTCGCAAAGCCATCCCAGCCCTCCACCATCATGTGAAAGACCGCATTGTCCATGCACTCAAGCAGTCAGTGAGCGGAAAGGTGCACCTCACAACTGATGCATGGTCCAGTCGGCATGGCCAGGGCCGTTACGTGTCCATCACTGTGCACTGGGTTAATGTGGTGGATGCAGGGTCCACAGGGGACAGCGGTGGTGGGACAGTGCTGCCTAGCCCACGGTATAGGAAACAGTTGGCTGTAGGCTTTCGACCCTCCTCCTCCTCCTCCTCCTCCTCCTCCAGAAGCGAAAGCTCGTCCACAGAGCGCAGTCGTACGAGCACTCCATCTGCAGCTGCCACTGTTGCACACGATGTGTCCCCCTATCGAGCAGCTAGTGGAAAGCGTCAGCAGGCTGTGTTGCAGATGATGTGTTTGGGCGACAGACACACCGCCGAGGTGCTGGCCGAGTACTTGAAGCGACAAACTGAGTCATGGCTGGGCAGTGTACATCTTGAGGCAGGCAAGGTAGTTAGTGATAACGGCCGTAATTTTGTGGCAGCCATAGTCCTTTCAAAACTCAGCCACATACCTTGCTTGGCTCACACCTTGAACCTGGTGGTGCAGTGCTTCCTCAAAAATTATCCGGAGTTAACAGCCCTGCTCCAGAAGGTGCGAAGACTGTGCCGCACATCCGCCGGTCGCCTGTACACTCCGTTCGTATGCAGAAGCTGCAGCGATTGCTCCACCTTCCCAACCACCGCCTCATTATCGACATTGCAACAAGGTGGAACTCCACCCTGCACATGGTGGAGCGGCTGTGCGAGCAGAGGCAGGCCATAATGCATTTGTGGGAGGATACACGGCCAGGCACTTTGAGAGCAGACATGGAGTTGACAGGTGTGCAGTGGTCGAAGCTGAAAGACCTTTGTAAAGTCCTTCAGTGTTTTGAGGAATGCACACGGCTGGTAAGCGCAGACGACGCCATCCTAAGCATGAGCATCCCACTTATGCGTCTGCTCATGCAAACTTTGACGCACCTTAAGGAGCAGGCGTCTGCAGCCAATGTTGATGAGGAGGAAGAGGAGGAGGGAATCCTTGATGACGTTCAGCCATTGTCTGCTCAGGGACCTCTCCTGGACGAGGTGGAGGAAGAAGAGGAGGAGGAGGATGATGATGGGGATGATTACTTAGGGGAGGAGGATGCATCTCGTGGGGCAAGTGAAAATGTTGGCGTGGCAAGGTCTGGTACAGGGTTTGTGCGTGACTGGAGGGATGTGGATTTGCCAGAAAGTGCTCCTCCACCCAGCACTCGCAGTGCATCATTGACACCGGGAACATTGGCTCACATGTCAGATTATGCCTTGCGGATCCTAAAAAGGGACCCCCGCATTGCCAAAATAATGAACGATGACGACTACTGGTTGGCCAGCATCCTGGATCCACGCTATAAAGGCAAATTACAAAATATCATGCCACAGGAGAACCTTGACCTAATATTGGCTAATAAACAAGCAACTCTGGTAAATCGGTTGCTTGAGGCATTCCCAGCACACAGCAGCGGTGATGGTTCTCACACGAGCCGTACGGGGCGGGGGCAGCTTGGCAGAGGTGTTCGTGGTGCACACAGCAGAAGTGGCGTTGGAGACAGGGGTTTCATGACAATGTTGTGGACTGATTTTTCAAATACCGCTCACACAACTGGTAATACTGCATCGATGGAAAGTGACAGGAGACAGCAGTTGTCAACTATGGTTACAAACTACTTTTCCTCCCGTATCGATGTTCTCCCACACAGGTCATACCCCTTTGACTATTGGGCCGCTAAACTGGACACCTGGCCTGAATTGGCCCAATATGCATTACAGGAGCTCGCTTGCCCAGATGCAAGTGTGCTATCGGAAAGAGTCTTCAGTGCAGCTGGATCAATCCTGACAGAAAAAAGGACCCGTCTGTCAACCCAAAATGTGGATGATCTAACCTTCATTAAAATGAACCACGCATGGGTTTCCAAGGATTTTGTCCCACCTTCCCCTGATGACACATAGGGTGACAGAAAAATGGCTTGCTTTGGTCCACCTCTTCCTGGTACTTCACCTATTTCGCCTTTTGCATCAGCTGAATGTCCAACATCAACATATGCCACTTTCTAAAACTCCCTAACTGTGCTGCCTCCCCCCCATGGCCGGGGTCACCACCTAGCGCACGACACCGTGCGAGTGCCGTTGCCCTGGACAGGTGGGTAGGCCGACTCTTGGGTGCGGGCACTGGCACAGGGTCCCTCATAGTGCAATCAAGTGTCTCTGACGGTGGTGGTGCACACCCGCCGTCAGACATACCGCTGTACTATGAGGGGCCCAGTGCCAGTACCGACGCCCACGAGTGGGCCCCCCTTGCTTGGGCAGGGCCCCAGCATTTGCAATCTTTACCTCTCCCTGCTCCTCCGCTGTGTAATTTGGGCCGTCAAATCCATACTGTGCCTGACACCGTCTGAGCCTGCCTCCTGAGACATATATTTTGAATGTGTACGCTATCCATACATGTTATCTGGGGATACGGTACCCTTTCTAACCTTTGTGCAATCACGTGCAATCCATACTGGGCCTAACACCGTCTGAGCCTGCCTCCTGAGACATATATTTTGAATGTGTACGCTATCCATACATGTTATCTGGGGATACGGTACCCTTTCTAACCTTTGTGCAATCACGTGCAATCCATACTGGGCCTAACACCGTCTGAGCCTGCCTCCTGAGACATATATTTTGAATGTGTACGCTATCCATACATGTTATCTGGGGATACGGTACCCTTTCTAACCTTTGTGCAATCACGTGCAATCCATACTGGGCCTAACACCGTCTGAGCCTGCCTCCTGAGACATATATTTTGAATGTGTACGCTATCCATACATGTTATCTGGGGATACGGTACCCTTTCTAACATTTGTGCAATCACGTGCAATCCATACTGGGCCTAACACCGTCTGAGCCTGCCTCCTGAGACATATATTTTGAATGTGTACGCTATCCATACATGTTATCCGGGGATACGGTACCCTTTCTAACCTTTGTGCAATCACGTGCAATCCATACTGGGCCTGACACCGTCTGAGCCTGCCTCCTGAGACATATATTTTGAATGTGTACGCTATCCATACATGTTATCTGGGGATACGGTACCCTTTCTAACCTTTGTGCAATCACGTGCAATCCATACTGGGCCTAACACCGTCTGAGCCTGCCTCCTGAGACATATATTTTGAATGTGTACGCTATCCATACATGTTATCTGGGGATACGGTACCCTTTCTAACATTTGTGCAATCACGTGCAATCCATACTGGGCCTAACACCATCTGAGCCTGCCTCCTGAGACATATATTTTGAATGTGTACGCTATCCATACATGTTATCCGGGGATACGGTACCCTTTCTAACCTTTGTGCAATCACGTGCAATCCATACTGGGCCTGACACCGTCTGAGCCTGCCTCCTGAGACATATATTTTGAATGTGTACGCTATCCATACATGTTATCTGGGGATACGGTACCCTTTCTAACCTTTGTGCCATCACGTGCAATCCATACTGGGCCTAACACCGTCTGAGCCTGCCTCCTGAGACATATATTTTGAATGTGTACGTTATCCATACATGTTATCTGGGGATACAGTACCCTTTCTAACCTTTGTGCAATCACGTGCAATCCATACTGGGCCTGACACCGTCTGAGCCTGCCTCCTGAGACATATATTTTGAATGTGTACGCTATCCATACATGTTATCTGGGGATACTGTACCCTTTCTAACCTTTGTGCAATCACGTGCAATCCATACTGGGCCTGACACCATCTGAGCCTGCCTCCTGAGACATATATTTTGAATATGTACGCTATCCATACATGTTATCCGGGGATACGGTACCCTTTCTAACCTTTGTGCAATCACGTGCAATCCATACTGGGCCTGACACCATCTGAGCCTGCCTCCTGAGACATATATTTTGAATGTGTACGCTATCCATACATGTTATCCGGGGATACGGTACCCTTTCTAACCTTTGTGCAATCACGTGTAATCCATACTGGGCGTGAGAACGGCTGGCGAGCTGTTAAGCAAGCTACAGCACCTGTGGTTTGCACACGTAAGTTTTTCATTTTTTCAGGAATGACGGTTAGGCCTAATTCTGGAACTGCGGTTGACCTGCACTTACTGGGAAATTATTGTTCGCGGGTAATAATTGTAATCAGTGATCCCCATCACTAACGTTGTTCAGCGGGTTATCTGCACCTGTAAGCGACAAACGCTGGCCTTTTCAGTATAGCGCACATGCAGCCACGGACATGTAAGGGCATGACACACCAGTTATTGGCCAATCTCATGTGCCAGAGCCTCACGTGTCCCTCTAGTAAGCCGGACTCGGACCGCGGGGCATGACGGAGTCTCGTTCGTTAACGGAATTAAGCTTGCAATGTGTGCATCTGTTCTGTAGCTGGCATGGTTGAGGTTTCCCAGGTGGAGTCGAATTTAACCGTAGGCTCCACTCCTGGTGGTGCCCTTCTGGACATTCCTTTAAGGTTCAGCTTTGCAACCATACTGCCCACGTAAAACAAACACTTTGCCTTCATGAACGCTGTTTGGAGGGTCATGACTCGTGGGAATAACGCCGCCCAATCAGTTAACCTGCTAGAGAGATCCTTCGTTGCTCCCAAGCATGACATCACACTCCCTAGGAAGAAGGTAATGCCACTGTGGTGACCGTACTCCTGGGGGCGACACAAGTGCACTGATGCCCAGCCACTGCTCGATGAATCTGCTGGTACATTGACCCAGACCACTACATTCCCCTCGCACGCTACACGACCTGAATCTGACCCTGATGAAACTCAGGTTACCCTTCCCATATACAGTTCCATCTTACACGGTGACAAAGAGGAAGCTGCAGATGAAAGTGCAGGTTCGGCCCACCCGCCATCAGACACACCACCGTACTATCAGGGGCCCTGTGCCAGTGCCGTCGCCAACGAGTGGGCCCCCCCTGCTTGCCCAGGATCACAGCACTTGCAAAGTTGAAATACTGTGCAGTGAGATGGAAGATGGGGACGACGAGGAGTCCAGACAAGTACAGGGATTCCCTAGCGAGGAGACTTATTTGATTGTTTTCAATGTTGGGACAGCAATTTTTGGGGAGCACTATACTCTGGAGAATGATAGATGGGGCCCACCATACACTGGAACATTCCAAAGGTGGACATCAGACACTGGAGCAGCATTTACAGGGCCCATTATACACTAGAGCATTAGAAATGGGGCCCATTATGTTTGGAGCATTATTTGGGCCCATAAGACAGTGGAACTTCATCCATGGGGACCAACATATACTGTAGCATTATGTGGAGCTCATCATATACTGTTTCAAACATTATATGGGACCAATGATTCTGTATGGAGAAATAGATGGGCCTCGTCATGAGATGTAAAAAGTGAGGTATTTTTCATTGTACTATACCGCTATTTCTCTGCCGTATCGGAGCATGATGAGTTGTGGTATGTGTTAAAGGGGCGCTCTTTCACCCAGGGCACATGAAAACCTGGAGCCAGCCCTCCCCCCCCACAGTCTGTAGCCAAATAACCCCCATTTTTCAGTGCGTAACTTGTATTATGAAGTTAATTAAGGTTGACAAGCTTAAGTAAGAAGAATTGATGCTTTTGGCATTCAAATGGGCACTGTTGGTGTGTTTCCTGTCCTCCTCTCACTGCCGACTTTTTTTCCCCATTGACTTACATTGGGTTTCGTGTTTCGGGACGACCCCGACTTTTCCCTATAATCGGACGATCTTGCTCGACCCGACTTTTGGAAAAGTCGGGTTTCACGAAACGAAACGCGACCCTAAAAAACCAAAAGTCGCTCAACTCTAGTGGTTATTAATGGAGCACACTCGCACTGGGTCACGGTTAGCAGTGGGGTACCACAGGGGTCAGTATTGGGCCCGCTTCTTTTTAACATATTTATTAATGACCTTGTAGGGGGAATAGAGAGTAGAATTTCAATATTTACAGATGACACAAAACTCTGCAGGGTAATCAATACAGAGGAGGACAATTTTATATTACAGGAGGATTTATGTAAACTAGAAGATTGGGCTGATAAATGGCAAATAAGCTTTAATGGGGATAAATGTAAGGTCATGCACTTGGGAAGAACAAACAAGATGTATAATTATGTGCTTAATTGTAAAACACTGGGCAAAATTGTCACTGAAAAAGACCTGGGTGTATGGGTGGACGACAAACTCATATTTAGTGGCCAGTGTCAGGCAGCTGCTGCAAAGGCAAATAAAATAATGGGATGCATTAAAAGAGGCATAGATGCTCAAGAGGAGAACATAATTTTACCTCTATATAAGTCACTAGTGCGACCACACTTAGAATACTGTGTACAGTTCTGGTCTCCGGTGTATAAGAAAGACATAGCTGAACTGGAGCGGGTGCAGAGAAGAGCAACCAAGGTTATTAGGGAACTAGGGGGTCTGCAATACCAAGACAGGTTGTTACACTTGGGGTTATTTAGTTTGGAAAATCGAAGGCTTAGGGGTGATCTTATTACAATGTATAAATATATGCGGGGACAGTACAAAGATCTTTCTAATGATCTTTTTACTCTTACACCTGTGACGGGGACAAGGGGGCATCCTTTACGTTTGGAGGAAAGAAGTTTTAAGCATACTCACAGACGCGGATTCTTTACTGTAACAGCAGTGAGACTATGGAACTCTCTGCCATATGATGTTGTAATGAGTGATTCCATACTAAAATTTAAGAAGGGACTGGATGCCTTTCTTGAAAAGTATAACATTACAGGGTATATACACTAGTTTCCTTAATATTGCGTTGATCCAGGGAGCTAGTCTGATTGCCGTAGGTGGAGTCGGGAAGGAATTTTTTTTCCCCAATGTGAAGCTTACTGTTTGCCACATGGGGTTTTTTGTCTTCCTCTGGATCAACATGTTAGGGCAAGTTAGGTTAGGATATGGGTTGAACTAGATGGACTTAAAGTCTTCCTTCAACCTTAATAACTATGTTACTATGTTGCATATATTTTGTTTGGCCTCTCTTTCAATAAGGGAAGGTGCCAAAAGTGTATTTTTGTAATGATGCTATTGAGTATATTATATATTGAGACAGAAAGTATTTACCCTATTGGTCTACTTGACATTTGCTGAACAATCGATATTGAGTTTTTATCTCTCACATTTTGTGTTTTTCTATTTTTGTTTTTGTGTTTTTGGGTATTGGGGTGTATTGGGACTTTTTTGTGGGTCTTTATTGGAGGGATTATGAGGGATATTAGGGTGAGCCACCAAGGAGTGGAGTCGCCTGCAGCAGAATATTAGGATGCCAACCTCCACTGTCAGGCAGGGCCTACTTTAGGAACTGCTTAGGGCTTACAAGGACTTCTTAGTTTTAGGGAGTTCTGGGGACACCAGGGTGGACCGCTGATGAGTGGGGGCACCTGCTGCAGAAACTTGGGGTGCTGGCCTCCACTGCCAGGCAGGGCTCAGTATGGTGGCCCTGTAGGGTGTACAAGGCACACACTTTATTCCTTTTTTATGTTCAATCTAAATTGAACATGATCTTAACTTGGTCTTTTTAAAAGTAAAATTTTAAGGATCCCTGTACTATGGCATTTTCTTGGTTGCTCTAGGATCCTGCTTTATTTATATTTGGTTTATGTCACTTTTTGAGGTAATAACTCTGGGGCATTTTAATGCATCCCACTAATTCTAAGACTGCTTTTTTGTGACATATTCTACACCTTCATAGCGGTAAAATTTCTTTGATATGACTTGCATTTATTTGTGAAAAAAATAGAAATTTGGAGAAAATTTAAAAATTACAATTTTTCAAACTTTTAATTTTGATGCCCTTAAATCAGCTATGTCACACAAAATAATTAATTAACAACATTTCCCACATGTCTACTATATATCAGCACAATTTTTGAAACATAATTGTTTTTTGTTAGGAAGTTATAAGGGTTAAAAGTTGACCAGCAATTTCTTATTTTTCAACAAAATTTACAAAACCATTTTTTTAGGGTCCACATTACATTTGTAGTGACTTTGAGGGGCCTGTATGAAACAAAATAGCCATATGTGACACCATTCTCAAAACTGAACAAGGTGCTCAAAACCACATTTAAGAAGTTTATTAACCCTTCAGATGTTTCACAGGAATTTTTGGAATGTTGAAGGGAAAAACGAACATTTCACTTTTTTCATAAAAATTTTATTTAGTCCCAATTTTTTTTATTTTCACAAGGGTGACAGTAAAAAACTGACCACAAACTTTATTGGGCTATTCCTCATGAGCATGCTGACACACTATATGTGGGGGAAAAGCACTGTTTCAGCGCATGGCAGGGCTCGGAAGGGAAAAAGTGCCATTTGAGTTTTTGAATGCAAAATTTGCTGGGATAATTAGCGTATGCCTTGTCGCATTTGGAGAGCCCCTGATGCATCTGAACAGTGGAAACTCCTCACAAATTTTTCCAACAAAAATGTTTTTAAGACCAAAATTTTGCATTTTCACAAGGGTAACAGAAGAAATTGCACCATACAATTTGTTGTTTAATTTTTCTTGAGTACACAAATATCCCATATGTGGGGGAAAACTACTGTTTGGGTGCATGGCAGAGCTCGGAAATGAAGGAGCTCCATTTGACTTTTTGAATGCAAAATTTGCTGGAATAATTAGCGGACGCCATGTTGCGCTTGTTGAGCCCCTGATATGCCTAAAAAGTAGAAACCCCCACTAGTGACACCATTTTGGAAACTAGTCCCCTCAGGGAACTTATCTAGATGTGAGCACCTTAAAACCTCAGGTGCTTCAAAGAAGTCTAGAAAATTGACTCTTGAAGATAAAAAAAATTCCATTTTTCCCACAAAAATGTTTTTATCCACAAATCTTGCAGTTTCATAGGTGTAACAGGAGAAATAACACCATACAATTTGTTGGGCAATTTTTTCAGAGTATTTCAATACCCAAAATGTGGAGGAAAACTACTGTTTGTGGTGGCTTAGAAGGTAAGAAGGAAAGATTCGCCATTTAACTTTTTGAAAACAAAATTTGCTGGAATAATTAGCGGACGCCATATCATGTTTGGAGAGCCCCTGATGTTCCTAAAAAGTGGAAATCCCCCAAAAGTGACACCATATTGGAAGCTAGACCGCTCAGAAAACTTATCTAGATGTGTGCTGAGTACCTTGTATTTAGTTGGTATCAAGACCATTGTTGTGTTTTATTACAATACTTAATATTTTCCCCACAAAAATGTTATTTTAGCCCCAATATTTTTTATTTTTACATGGGTCATATTAGAAAATGGAACCCAAAATTTGTTGTGCAATTTCTCCTGAGTATGATGATATTTCATAAGAGGGTCTAAACTACAGTTAGAACGATAGGGCTCAGAAAAGAAAGAAAGAAGTTTTGGAACACAAACTTTGATTAAATGGTCTGCCGGTATCATTTCACGTTTGGAGAGGCCCTGATGTGCCTTTACAATGGAAAACCCTCACAAGTGACACATTTTTGGAAACTAGATCCCTCAGTGAATTAGATGTGTTGTGAGCATTTTAAACCCACAGGTGCTTCACAGAATTTTACAATATTGATCTGTAGAAATTAAAAAAAAATTTCACCCAAAAATGTTGTTTTAGCTCCAATTTTTTTCATTTCTAAAGGATAGCAGGAAAAAATGGACCTGACAATGTTTTGTGCAATTTCTCCTGAGTACGATGATACCCTATATGTGGTTGAAAATTACTTTTGAGGCACAGTGCACAGCTCAGAATGAAAAAAGCACCATATTGGAGTTCAGATTTGCTGGACTGGTTTGAGGGTGCCTTGTTACATTGGCAGAGTTCCTGAGGTGTCAGAACAGCAGAACCCCCTCAGTTTACAGACTCTACCTCTCAGTGAATTCATATCGGGGTGTAGTAATCATATTGAAACCACAGGTGGGTCACAGATTTTTACACCATTGGGTTGTGAAGAAAAAAATCATTCCATTTTTACCAGCAATTTTTTTTTACCTCCTGATCTTACATTTTTACACTGGGAAATGGGTAAAATGGCACCAAAATGTGTTTCACGATTTCTGCTGAATGTAGAAATATCCCATATGTGGCTGTACAGTACTGCTTAGCAATAAGGTGAATCTCGTTAGAGACAGAGCACTATTTGCCTCCTGGAGCGCAGATTTTTCTAGAATAGTTTGCGGACTCCATATTCAGAACCTCTTATTGCTAGAAGAGCAGAATCCCCCTTCAAGTGACCCCAATTTGAAAATGATACCTCTTTGTGAATTTATGTACACGTATAGTGATGATTCTGACTCCATGGGTGTTTTCCAGAAACAAGCAGCAGTGGATGTTGGTGAGTGAAAATTTTAAACTGCCGTTGTAGTGACAAGTACTTTGTAGTTAACAGTATGTTATAGTGACCAGAACTTTGTGGCCAGCTAATACTTCTGGAGACACACACCCATAAATTAGGATGGCTCTCATCAACATAGAAATGCCAAATATGTGTACAATAAATATGGTTTAGGCACACTGGGGCTGAGAAGGTAGAGAGGCATTTGCATTTGGGAGCACAGAATTTACTGGATTTATTTTTGGGGCGAGCAGCCATTTTGCTCTTCAAGAGCCTTTTTTCTACCAGTAACATGGAAGCCCCCTTTATTTCCACTGACAGATGATGGACCTGAGAGGGGATTTGCTTTTTTTTGTGGATTGATTTGAAGCTTTTCTTAGGAACATTTTACATAATATTTGGGATCACATTTATCCAGTGCTGTACACTGAACACTTACATCGGGGTTTCTATCTATATCTCTGAGTGACGTGATTCAGATGAAGCCCTTGAGGGATCCATTCACTATAATGAGGCAGCAGAGTTACTCTTGAATAAGTCTGGCCATCCAGACACCTGACAGTCTTACACCTGTGTTCACCTTTGTCCTTTTCAGAGGTGCACAAAACTGTGGCTGATGGCACTTTTATGCATGCCTAAAAATAAGGACACCACTGGATCATAGGTCAGGCAGTATCCACAGTGCCTTCATCTGCCTCATTATAGGGAATCTTCCACTGAGGGTTCTGTCTGATTCAAGTATTTCAAATATTTACAAGGAAACCTCGGTATAAGTGCTCATCACAGAGCGCAGGATAAATGTGAATCGAACCTCACTGGGATCTTTAGGAGGCAGAATGAACAAATCAACAGTAGATGAAGAATTGTTTTTATTTATTTATTACTCCGTTCCTCGTACATATACGTGATTAGATGACTTTATTCTTTGAGTCGGTGCAATTACGGAGATACCAGATTTATACCATAGTTTGACAACTATAATTTTTCCATATTTCTGCCAACAGAGTTATGTAACGGTTTGTTATTTGCGAGATGAACTGATGTTTTTATTGGTACCATTTTAAGGCATATGACATTTTTTGATTGCTTTCTATTCCAATATTTGGGAGGCATAAACAAACACTAGCAATTCAAGAATTGTTTTGTGTTTTTTTATGCTGTACTGCATGTGGTTTAATTGATAAGGCAGCTTTATTCTTTACGTCAGTACTATTACAGCGATACCACATTTATATAGTTTTTTGTGTTTTGGTGCTTTTACGCAAAGAAAACTATTTTATAGAAAAAAATATTTTTGCATCGCTTTATTCTGAAAGTTGTAACTTTTCTATTTTTCTGGTGATGGAGCTGTATGGCAGCATTTTTTTGTCTTGTATTTTTTTATGGTGTCCACTGATGGGGTTAACTGATGGGACAATTTTATAGGTCTGGTCGTTCCAGACGTGGCAATACCAAATAAGAGTATTTATTTGGGTTTTTTTCATAAAAATATTTATTTATAGGTACAATATATTTTTTATTTTTTAAATTATTTTTTATTATTTTTTTAAAATGTTTTACAATTTTTTTAACTTTTTTTTAAACTTTTTTACTAAGTCCAATGATGACATTGGATCACTATACCAATGATCGGGCCTAAGCAATGACTTCATGTGGACCCTGATTGGAGAGCAGCGGGTGCTCCCTCTCACTGCATGCTTTCTACATACTGCGATCCTAGTATTTAAGGGGTTAAAGTGCTGGAGTGGTGCAGGCACTGCACCTGCACTTAGTGCCAGGTGTTAACTGTCAGAATCAGCCGACACCAGGTGGAGATCGCCCCCCCCCCGCACAGCATCTGTGTGTGCAAAATCGCTATGACTTAGGCCTGTTTCACACTTCTGTCTTTTGCCATCAGTCACAATCTGTCGTTTTTTTTAAAAAACAGATCCAGCGATTTTTCATGCTGGATCCGTTTTTTCTCATAGACTTGTATTAGTGACGGATTGTGACGGATGGCCACATGTTTCATCCGTCTTTTGACGGATCCGTCGGAAATTCAATGTCCGTCGGCTGGATACAATGGACATAGTAACGTTTTTTATCAACGCCGAAAAGTCGGACAGCGACAGATCCAGCGCCATCCGCCGTTGGCTATAATGGAAGCCTATGGGCGCAGGATCCGTCGCTGTCCATCAAAAAACAGATCCGTCACTGGATTCCGTTTTTTGCAACTGAGCATGCCCGGCATCATTTCTCTTCCTTTAATTTAACCCCAAAATCCATTCTGGCACATAAAATCTCTCTCTCTCCTGCATCCGTTGTAGCAAGGCTGCTACAATGGTCCATCATAAAAACAGATCAAGTGCATTAGTTTTTTGCAATATGCACAGGATCCGTCTTTTGCACACTTTGACGGATTGTGACTGATTGCAAAGGACTGAAGTGTGAAACAGGCCTTAACCATACGTCCAAGGTCGGTAAGTACCAGACAACTTGGACTTATGGGTATGGTCAAGGTCATAAAGGGGTTAAAGCTAAATCAGAAATGCTGCATGCTACATTTTCTAACCCACCTCAGCATCAGTTGTGGATGGCTCCTGCTTTGAAAACTCACTGAGCACAAATGATAAATCAAAACTAAAACTAAAATTAATATAGCCATTAAAAATATGTCAACTGAACTCACCAATATCAGTGGGTTTGGCCAACAGTCTAATGTATATGGGAGCTACTAACAGATGCTTGTCGGAGGAGAAAAGGATACTGCATGTCCAATTTTGGCCTATCAATCCTTTAGTCATCAGTGAGATAAGCCACAGCCGGAGAAGTCCGGCAGTCGCTCTCTCGTAGAGAACACAGGAGTGCTTGGTAAAATGAATGCACCTTTGTATGGGAGAGTCAGGCTAGATAGCTGTCCGAACATTCAACAACAAACCATCGTTCAGCCAACAACTATCCAATGTGTATGGGGGCTTAAAGAGAATCTGTCACCTACCCTTTGGCGGGCGATGAAAACGAGGTCGGTCCGGTCCGATGGACGGTGTTCCCGATGTGTGCCGCCTCCCCATCCTTGCCCGCCGTCCGCAGGTTATTGCTTAGCGCATGCGCAAAAAATGGCGTACACCTACTCCAATTCAGCAATAACCTGCGGACAGCAGGCAAGGATGGGGAGGCAGCACACATCGGGAACACCGCCCATCGGACCGAACCGACCTCGTTTTCATCGCCCGCCAAAGGGTAGGTGACAGATTCCCTTTAAGAGGCACATAATGAGGATATGTTATATACTAGATTGTCTTGCTTTTGTGATTTGCAACTAGTGTAAGGCTATGTGCACACGATGCAGATTTCCTGCGGATCCGCAGCAGATTTTTCCGCGCAGAAACGCTGCAGATCCGCACTGTGATTTACAGTACAATGTAAATCAATGGAGAAGAAAAACTGTGCAGATGGTGCAGAAAAATCAGTGCGGAATTGCTGTGGATTTAAAAGAAGTGCATGTGACTTCTTTTGTGCGGTTTTCCACCTGTTCCATTCTCCAAATCCGCAGGGGGAATACCGCAGTGGAAAACCGCACAAAAACCGCAAGAACACAGCAAAAAAACAGGAAGAAATCCACAGGAAAAATGCATGTCATTTTACCTGCGGATTTCATGAATTCTGCACAGAAAATGCAAGCACAGAATACGTATCGTGTGCACATAGCCTTAGAGAATGACTCATTTTGGACATCAGCCACCTTGCTGCTCATGAAACCAATGCAGAAATGTGTTTCTAAAAAGAAGTTATCACCTCTTAGTTATTATAGACTTTGTATATGCTTCTGAATTAATTTGTTTTAAATTGAAAAATTCTAATAAAACTTACATTGGGAAAAGCCTAGGTAATTAAATGTAAAGCCAAAGTGATATTGTTATTTCACATTTTTTATTTAAGCAGGCCATTAATGTGATCTATTATTTTGTGATCTATTTTATAATAGAATAAATAAAATAGCTACAAACTTTAAGGCTATATCCTACAGTTTAATTAAAATATCATGGTAGAAAAGTCAATACAAAGTGCTTAAACCACAAGGAGACTTCATCAGGCTGTTAATATGCTCATCATGCATTGCCATATGTATATTATATGTATCTATTAGACATGATCAAAATCATTCAATGCAGGGTCAAAAAGAAAGAATTGCAACTTTGAAACTCATCAAAGAAAATGAAGACTTCCTAGACAGAACACAAGCATCTCTACTGGTCACA
This sequence comes from Dendrobates tinctorius, assembly GCF_039654945.1. Lineage (NCBI taxonomy): Eukaryota > Metazoa > Chordata > Amphibia > Anura > Dendrobatidae > Dendrobates > Dendrobates tinctorius. The sequence goes on from NW_027361672.1 coordinate 26,474,462, forward strand.
GAGGGTGAATTAAGTGTCAGAGAACCTCCAAAAGCAGTCGGGTGGAAACATGTGACCAAAAGAAGCAAGAAGACCATGGAGACATCACCAACCACACAACTGAGAAAGCGATACCAAGGCCTTGTGGAGGATGAAGATGGCACACCTAAGGATGGGGCACACAGCAAGACTCAGAATTGACCACAAAAAGTACAGCCAAGAAGCAAATAAGAGTGGTAGTGGTGTGAGACTCACTACTGAGATGCACAGAAGAAGCCATCTGCAGACCAGACATAACCGCAAGAGAAGTGTGCTTTCTCCCAGGTGCGAAGATCAAGGATGTGACCGATAGGATACCAAAGCTCATCTGTTTCAAGAATGTCCACCCATTTCTTCTGATACATGTTGGCACCAATGACACGGCAAAAAATGACCTACAACAATCTGCAAGGACTTTGAAGGGTTGGGGAAGAAAGTAAAGGAACTGGATGCAAAGGTAGTTTTTTCTTCTATCCTTCCAGAAGATGGGCATGGCACCAGGAGATGGATCAGGATCCTAGATGCTAACAACTGGCTAAGAAGATGGTGCAGTCAACAAGGATTCGGAATCCTGGACCACGGTGTGAATTACCTGTACGACGGACTCCTCACCAGAGATGGAGCACACCTCAACAAACATTCGCTAGAAGACTCGCTACACTCATCAGGAGGGCGTTAAACTAGAATAAGAGGGGGCAGGAAGAAAAACATTAAACTCAAACATGAAGCCAGAAAATATACTGTTGAAGGATATGAGGTGCGGCAAAGAAGACCAAAGACAACATACTCAGATGGGAGGTAAGAAAATTTCTAAACCAATCCACAGGGAGGAGCTTGAAACAAAACAAAATCCTCTAAATGCATGCTCTCAAATGCCAGAAGCCTGACAGACAAGATGGAAGAACTAGAAGCAGAAATATCTACAGGTAATTATGACACAGTGGGAATGTCATGATCCAGGTGGGATCTGACAGATTAAATGCGCAAAGTAACCTTTTTGTTTCCTTTGGCTGTGTGCCAAAGGTGGTTTTGCCCCCGGTGACAATTAGGGTCATTGCACTGTGGTGGTTTCAGTTGTAGTTTTCCCCCGGTGGCCATTAGGGTCATTGCACTCTGATTACCTTAGTTTGTGCATGGGATTATGTAACAGGTGTGATTGCTCTATAAAAGAGTGTCAGGTGTGTCAATCACTGTTGGTGATAGTTCCTCATTTGCAAGCAAGCCTGGGTGAAGAATGGAGCTGAAGGAGAGTCACGGGCAGCTCAGTGAGAGTCCTGGAGTAGCAGCTATGGTGTCTGCAAGGAGGGCTGGCATGGCTTGTTGGAGTGTCAGCTATGGTGTCTGCAAGGAGGGCTGGCATTGCTTGGTGGAGTGGCGGCTATGGTGTAGAGCTGCACTCAGGATGCTGGACTCGGTTGCTGGAAAGCTGGACTCAAAATGTTGGACTCTTTGGCAGAAAAGCTGGACTCATTTGCTGGACTCTGTTTCTGGACAGCTGCACGCAGGTGGTGAACTCTGTTTGCTCCAAGGCTGCACTATGGTGTTGGATCCAGTCGGAGGAAAAGATGCACGCAGGTGGTGGGCTCTGTTGCTGGGAGCGTAAGCAACAGAGCAAAGCTAAGTGGTGTTCCCCTGTTTTGTCATTTTTCCTTATGTGTGTTTAGTGCAGTAGTGGGATTACTTTCCGCACCGACCATTTCCCTAGTGAGGGTTTAGGTGCAGGGCGAGTCAGGGTTTTTTAGCTTCCTGATCAGTGCCCAGTGTGGAATCAGCCTAGGGAACGTTAGGAGTGTAGAGACACTGACTCAGGGGAGTGCATGAGGTCTCCTCTTCCCCGTTCCCTATCGCAGGGCCACCATTGTTATTGTTACCCAGGTTTTCCCTATCCCCTTTGTCTGGTTGTATTAGTTACCAGCCTGTGGGCCGCGTCACACTGGACAATTACACATGCCGTGTCCTGTTATTATTTACCGGCCTGCGGGCCACGTCACACTGGACAATTACACGTGCCGTGTCCTGTTGTATCAGTTACCGGCCTGCTGGCCGTGTCACACAGGACGGGGCACGTGACATTATCACCAACCTTACATTTTTTTTCTGGTGAGCCTCGGGCCATGTTCAGACCTGTGAGCATTTGCTGCTGGGCCTCACTGAGGTGAGTGAGGAGCTGCATAGTGTGTAAGCAGTTCCAGCTGCAGAAATCAGGGTCTGGGGCTTCCCCTCTGGTTCATCCAGAAGATCAAATTACGGCTGGCAATGAAGCCCTCTAGAGTCACTGCTGGGGAGCGGGACTTGCTCATACAGGCGGAGGCACCTAGACAGGTGGGTGGAGTTGGTGTCCCCATGGTGCTGTCTGGGGTTCCCCGAGGTGAAGGGGTACATCCCGGTAGTGAGCAGACTGGTATTATAGTCCATGGGGCTCATGCCAAATCTTCCATACCACCGAAGATGCCGCCCCCTCCTGGTCGTGTGGAGGAAGGTGACCAGGGAGCGTATTTTTCCTCCATATCCCAGGCCCCTCCCTCACCGGTGTGAGCAGCAGGTGTGCTGCGGGGGAGTAGGGGCAAATCTCAACCCTCGCCATTAGCCAACCCTGGGAGGCACAGACCTCGTGTGGTAAAGGGTTCGGGGGTGGTGTACCCCTTGGTGGAGTGCGAGGGTGTGAGTGTGGTGACACAGGGGGACACCTCTGTTGTCAATCCCAGAGAGAGTTCCCCGATTATTGACAAACGAATGTGTGGCAATAAACGTTCAGGTCCGGACCTGTGAGTGAACGAGTGTGTATGGGTCCCACCAAAAAACATCTAGTGGGAGTGTGCTGTGGAGTCTTACCAGCTCATATCTTTCATACACATACATAACTCGTTCCCCAGGTCGGTGTGCTTTGGAGATGTGTGGTGCCTCCAGAACTTATTGCCAATACCAGCGGTGCGTTTGTCATAAACCTGAAGTGCAGGTGGTTGCTGGGGGGAACTCTGGATCTTGGCATCTCTGCTGTAGGTGGTGCCCTGATGAGGAGTGGTCTTGAGGGTCCAGAGGCCCCTCATTAAGGGGAGGATACTGTCATGATCCAGGTTGGATCTGACAGATTAAATGCACAAAGTAACCTTTTTTTTCTCCTTTGGCTGTGTGCCAGAGGTGGTTTTGCCCCCGGTGGCCATTTGGGTCATTGCACTGTGGTGATTTCAGTTGTAGTTTTCCCCCCGGTGGCCATTAGGGTCATTGCACTCTGGTTACCTTAGTTTGTGCACGTGATTATGTAACAGGTGTGATTGCTTTATAAAAGAGTGTCAGGTGTGTCAATCACTGTTGGTGATAGTTCCTCATTTGCAAGCAAGCCTGGGTGAAGAATGGAGCTGAAGGAGAGTCACGGGAAGCTCAGTGAGAGTCCTGGAGTAGCAGCTATGGTGTTTGCAAGGAGGGCTGGCATGGCTTGTTGGAGTGTCAGCTATGGTGTCTGCAAGGAGGGCTGGCATTGCTTGGTGGAGTGGTGGCTATGGTGTAGAGCTGCACTCAGGATGCTGGACTCGGTTGCTGGAAAGCTGGACTCAAAATGTTGGACTCTTTGGCAGAAAAGCTGGACTCATTTGCTGGACTCTGCTTCTGGACAGCTGCACGCAGGTGGTGGACTCTGTTTGCTCCAAGGCTGCGCTATGGTGTTGGATCCAGTCGGAGGAAAAGATGCACGCAGGTGGTGGGCTCTGTTGCTGGGAGCGTAAGCAACAGAGCAAAGCTAAGTGGTGTTCCCCTGTTTTGTCATTTTTCCTTATGTGTGTTTAGTGCAGTGGTGGGATTAGTTTCTGCACCGACCACTTCCCTAGTGAGGGTTTAGGTGCAGGGCGAGTCAGGGTTTTTAGCTTCCTGATCGGCGCCCGGTGTGGAACCGGCCTAGGGAATGTTAGGAGTGTAGAGACACTGACTCAGTGGAGTGCAGGAGGTCTCCACTTCCCCGTTCCCTATCGCAGGACCACCATTTTTATTGTTACCCAGGTTTTCCCTATCCCCTTTGTCTGGTTGTATTAGTTACCGGCCTGCAGGCCGCGTCACACTGGACAATTACACATGCCGTGTCCTATTATTAGCTACCGGCCTGCGGGCCGCGTCACACTGGACAATTACACGTGCTGTGTCCTGTTGTATCAGTTACCGGCCTGCTGGCCGTGTCACACAGGACTGGGCACGTGACAGGGAATAACCGAGACTTGGTTAGATGAAAGTTATGACTGGGCAGTAGTGATGAGCGAGTATACTCGTTGCTCGGGTGTTCCCAAGCATGCTCGGTGTCCTCCGAGAATTTTGGCTTGCTCGGAGATTTAGTTTGCGTTGATGAAGCTGCATAATTTGCGGCTGTTAGACAGCCTGAATACATATGGGGATTCCCTAACAAACAGGAAATCCCACATGTATTCAGGCTGTCTAGCAGCTGCAAATCATGCAGCTGCATCAACAAAAACTAAATTTCCGAGCACGCCAAAATACTTGGAGGACATCGGAGCATGCTCGGGAAAACCTGAGCAACGAGTATACTCGCTAATCACTACTGGGCAGTTAACTTACAGGGTTACATTCTGTTTAGAAAGGATCGTAAAAATCAGAGAGGAGGTGGGGTTTATCTTTATGTAAAGTCTTGTCTAAAGTCCACTTTTAGGGAGGATATTAGTGAAGTGAATGAGGATGTCGAGTCCAAATGGGTCAAAATACATGGAGGGAAAAATGGTAACAAAATTCTCATTGGGGTCTGTTACAAACTCCCAAATGTAACAGAAATCATGGAAAGTCTATTATTAAGGCAGGCAGATGAAGTTGCAACCCACAATGAGGTCCTTGTTATGGGGGACTTTAACTACCCAGATATTAACTGGGAAACAGAGACCTACAAAACCCATAAAGGCAACATGTTTCTGCTAATAACCAAGAAAATTATCTTTCACAGTTGGTGCAGATTCCAACCAGAGGAGCAGCACTTTTAGACCTAATGCTATCTAATAGACCTGACAGAATTACAAATCTGCAGGTCGTCGGGCATCTGGGAAATAGCGACCACATTATTATACAGTTTCACTTGTCTTTCGCTAGGGGGACTTGTCAGGGAGTCACAAAAACACTGAACTTTAGGAAGGCAAAGTTTGGCCTGCTTAGAGATGCCCTTAATCTGGCTGACTGGGACAATGTCCTCAGAAATAAGAATACAGATAATAAATGGGAAATGTTTAAGAACATCCTAAATAGACACTGTAAGCGGTTTATACCAGGTGGAAATAAAAGGACAAGAAATAGAAAAAACCCAATGTGCCTAAACAAAGAAGTAAGAGGGGCAATTAACAGAAAAAAGAAAGCATTTGAACTACTAAAGCAGGATGGCACCGTTGATGTTCTAAAAAACTATAGGGAGAAAAATACTTTATCTGAAAAACTAATTAAAGCTGCCAAAAAGGAAGCAGAGAAGCACATTGCTAAGGAGAGTAAAACTAATCCCAAGCTGTTCTTCAACTATATCAATAGTAAAAGAATCATAAGTAGTGATGAGCGATACCACCCGATAATGAAAAATATCGGATCGGATCGGCCGATCTAAAAAAAAGTATCGGGTATCGCCGATTCTGATCCCGGAAGTCCCATTCAAGTCAATGGGACAGAAATATCGGAATTTAAAAAAACCCTTTCTTGCCTTGTACATCCTGTTCAGGAGGGGGGGAGATTGTGGGCGGTGCGTGGGCGGACTCTCAGCGTGTCTGTGTGTGCGGGTGGGGGTCTGTGCCGGCCTGTCGGGGGCCTGTGCCGGCCTGTCAGGGGCCTGTGCCGGCTGTCGGTGGTCTGTATGGGCCTCTCGGGGACCTGTGCCGGCCTGTCGGGGGCCTGTGCCGGCTGTCGGTGGTCTGTACGGGCCACTCGAGGGCCTGTGCCAGCCTGTACATACATACATACTACATACATGCTACATATATACTACATTCATACAACATAAATACATACTACATACATGCTACATATATACTACATTCATACAACATACATACATACTACATACATGCTACATATATACTACATTCATACAACATACATACATACTTCATACATGCTACATATATACTACATTCATACAACATACATACATAGCACATACTACATACATACTACATACATACTACATACTGCATACATACTACATACATACTGCATACAATACATTCATGCATTCATACAATACATACACATAGACATACAGTACATACAACATAGAGTACATACTCACCAATACTTGTCACTTTGATCCCCGAAGCCAGTGTCATCTATGAAAAAATATGAAAATAACAAACAAGCCATATACTCCCTGATCTGCAGAAATCCACGAGTGTCCCACGCCGATCTCCCGTGGAGAGCAGCAGCATCAGCTGATGCGACTGCTCTCTACGGGGCTCAAGGAATCCAATGACGGGAGGTAGGTATCCTTCCGCACTGTATTCCTCCACTGTAAAAAAATAGTCCCTGGTCTCACTTTTGGCATTGCTGTGTGAAAAAGTTCCCACGCAGCATTTGCCATAAAGTGAGACCAGGGACTATTTTTTTTACAGTGGCGGAGGAATACAGTGTGGAAGGATACCTACCTCCCATCACTGGATTCCTGGAGCCCCGTAGAGAGCAGTCGCATCAGCTGATGCTGCTGCTCTCCACGGGAGATCGGCGTGGGACACGCGTGGATTTCTGCAGATCAGGGAGTATATGGCTTGTTTGTTATTTTCATATTTTTCCACAGATGACACTGGCTTCGGGGAACAATGTGACAAGTATTGGTGAGTATGTACTCTATGTTGTATGTACTGTATGTCTATATGTATGTATTGTATGAATGTATGAATGTATTGTATGCAGTATGTATGTAGTATGTATGCAGTATGTAGTATGTATGTATGTATGTTGTATGTCTGTAGCATGTTGTATGTATGTATGTATGTAGTATGTATGTACTATGTATGCATGTTGTATGAATGTAGTATGTATGTACTATGTATGTATGTTGTATGAATGTAGTATGTATGTAGCATGTATGTAGTATGTATGTTGTATGTATGTTGTATAAATGTAGTATATGTAGTATGTATGCACTATGCATGTATGTTGTATGAATGTAGTATATATGTAATATGTATGTAGTATGTATATATGTTGTATGAATGTAGTATATATGAAGTATGTATGTAGTATATATGTATGTTGTATGAATGTAGTATATATGTAGCATGTATGTAGTATGTATGTAAGTTGTATGAATGTAGTATATATGTAGCATATATGTAGTATATATGTATGTTGTATGAATGTAGTATATACACTCACTGGCCACTTTATTAGGTACACCATGCTAGTAAGGGGTTGGACCCCCTTTTGCCTTCAGAACTGCCTCAATTCTTCGTGGCAGAGATTCAACAAGGTGCTGGAAGCATTCCTCAGAGATTTTGGACCATATTGACATGATGGCATCACACAGTTGGCGCAGATTTGTCGGCTGCACATCCCTGATGCGAATCTCCCGTTCCACCACATCCCAAAGATGCTCTATTGGATTGAGATCTGGTGACTGAGGAGGCCATTTGAGTACAGTAAACTCATTGTCATGTTCAAGAAACCAATCTGAGATGATTCGAGCTTTATGACATGGCGCATTATCCTGCTGAAAGTAGCCATCAGATGTTGGGTACATTGTGGTCATAAAGGGATGGACATGGTCAGCAACAATACTCAGGTAGGCTGTGGCGTTGCAACGATGCTCAATTGGTACCAAGGGGCCCAAAGAGTGCCCAGAAAAAATTCCCCACACCATGACACCACCACCACCAGCCTGAACCGTTGATACAAGGCAGGATGGATCCATGCTTTCATGTTGTTTACGCCAAATTCTGACCCTACCATCCGAATGTCGCAGCAGAAATCGAGACTCATCAGACCAGGCAACGTTTTTCCAATCTTCTACTGTCCAATTTCGATGAGCTTGTGCAAATTGTAGCCTCAATTTCCTGTTCTTAGCTGAGAGGAGTGGTACCCAGTGTGGTCTTCTGCTGCTGTAGCCCATCTGCCTCAAAGTTCGACGCTCTGTGCGTTCAGAGATGCTCTTCTGCCTACCTTGGTTGTAACGGGTGGCAATTTGAGTCACTGTTGCCTTTCTATCAGCTCGAACCAGTCTGCCCATTCTCCTCTGACCTCTGGCATCAACATGGCATTTCCGGCCACAGAACTGCCGCTCACTGGTTTTTTTTTCTTTTTCGGACCATTCTCTGTAAACCCTAGAGATGGTTGTGCGTGAAAATCCCAGTAGATCAGCAGTTTCTGAAATACTCAGACCAGCCCTTCTGGCACCAACAATCATGCCACGTTCAAAGGCACTCAAATCACCTTTCTTCCCCATACTGATGCTCGGTTTGAACTGCAGGAGATTGTCTTGACCATGTCTACATGCCTAAATGCACTGAGTTGCCGCCATGTGATTGGCTGATTAGAAATTAAGTCTTAACACACAGTTGGACAGGTGTACCTAATAAAGTGGCCAGTGAGTGTATGTAGCATGTATGTAGTATGTAGTATGTATGAATGTAGTATATATGTAGCATGTATGTAGTATGTATGTTGTATGAATGTAGTATACAGTATATGTAGCATGTATGTAGTATGTATGTATGTTGTATGAATGTAGTATATATGTAGCATGTATGTAGTATGTATGTATGTTGTATGAATGTAGTATATATGTAGCATATATGTAGTATATATGTATGTTGTATGAATGTAGTATATATGTAGCATGTATGTATGTTGTATGAATGTAGTATATATGTAGCATGTATGTAGTGTGTATGTTGTATGAATGTAGTATATATGTATGTTGTATGAATGTAGTATATATGTAGCATGTATGTAGTATGTATGTATGTTGTATGAATGTAGAATATATGTAGTATGTATGTAGTATGTATGTAGTATATATGTAGTATGTATGTAGTAGTTTTTTTTTTTACATTCAACACATTAGCCGGATGATGGGACTACTACTGTCCCATCATTGGCTAATGTGTCAATCACTGTCATTGTAGCAGGCATCGTCCGATGGGACTTGTAGTCCCATCGGATGATGCCTGCACACACACAAGACCCCCGGCAGGCCCGCACAGACCACCGACAGCCGGCACAGGCCCCCGAGAGGCCTGTACAGACCACCGGCAGCCGGCACAGGCCCCCGACAGGCCGGCACAGGCCCCTGAGAGGCCCGTACAGACCACCGACAGCCGGCACAGGCACCCGAGAGGCCCGTACAGACCACCGGCAGCCAGCATAGGCCCCTGACAAGCCGGCACAGGCCCCCGAGAGGCCCGTACAGACCACCAACAGCCGGCACAGGCCCCCGAGAGGCCCGTACAGACCACCGGCAGCCGGCACAGGCCCCCGACAGGCCGGCACAGGCCCCCGAGAGGCCCGTACAGACCACCGACAGCCGGCACAGGCACCCGAGAGGCCCGTACAGACCACCGGCAGCCAGCATAGGCCCCTGACAAGCCGGCACAGGCCCCCGAGAGGCCCGTACAGACCACCAACAGCCGGCACAGGCCCCCGAGAGGCCCGTACAGACCACCGGCAGCCGGCACAGGCCCCCGACAGGCCGGCACAGGCCCCCGAGAGGCCCGTACAGACCACCAACTGCCGGCACAGGCACCCGGCTGGCCCGTACAGACCACCGGCAGCTGGCACAGGCACCCGACAGACCTATACAGACCCCCGAGAGGCCCGTACAGACCACCGACAGCCAGCACAGGCACCCGGCTGGCCCGTACAGACAACTGGCAGCCGGCACTGGCACCCGACAGGCCTATACAGACCCCCGAGAGGCCCGTACAGACCACCGACAGCCGGCACAGACACCCAGCTGGCCCGTCCAGACCACCGGCAGCCGGCACAGGCCCCCGAGAGGCCCGTACAGACCACCGGCAGCCGGCACAGGCCCCCGAGAGGCCCGTACTGACCACCGACAGCCGGCACAGGCACCCAACAGGCCTATACAGACCCCCGAGAGGCCCGTACAGACCCCCGACAGTCGGCACAGACCCCCCCGCAGTCGGCACAGACCGCGCATCATGATGACATCATTTGAGCAGCCAATCACAGCCACAACAGTGGCTCATTGTATTATGGGAACTTCCGATTCCGGTATCCGATATTGAAAAAATATCGGTACTCGGTATCGGAATTCCGATACAGCTAATATCGGCCGATACCCGATACTTGCGGTATCGGAATGCTCAACACTAATCATAAGTGAAAGTGTAGGCCCCTTAAAAAATTGTGAGGAAAGAATGATTGTAGATGACGAGGAAAAAGCGAATATATTAACAACCATGTATATTCTTCTCCACGGTATTCACGGTGGAAAATGAAATGCTAGGTGAAATGCCGAGAGACAAAGAAAACTCTATATTAAGGGTCACCAATCTAACCCAAGAAGAGGTGCGAAATCTGATGGTCACAAGGGGGAATTCTCTTCATCTGGAGGAGAGAAGGTTTTCCCACCAACATAGAAGAGGATTCTTTACTGTTAGGGCAGTGAGAATCTGGAATTCCTTGCCTGAGGAGGTGGTGATGGCGAACTCAGTCGAGGGGTTCAAGAGAGGCCTGGATGTCTTCCTGGAGCATAACAATATTGTATCTTACAGTTATTAGGTTCTTCAGAAGGACGTAGATCTGGGGATTTATTCTGTCAGAATAAAGGCTGAACTTGATGGACAAATGTCTTTTTTCGGCCTTGCTAACTATGTTACTAAATATAGGTAAATGAGAATTTTCTGAAATTTACATGTCCCAGTATGAACAATTTGCTATTGGATTTCCATGCTAATTCTCTTGGTTCTCTCTGCAGCATTCGACACTGTGAATCATCATCTCCTCTTCACTATGCTCCACTATCTCTCTGACCACTCCTTCACTGCATCTTTTGCTGGCTCCTCCTCCTCTCATCTTCCCCTTACTGTTGGGGTTCTTCAAGGATCGGTTCTAGGCCCCCTCCTCTTCTTTTGTATACTGCCCCTATTAGACAAACAATCAGTAGATTTGGTTTTGAGTACCATCTCTATGCTGATGACACCCAATTATACACCTCTTCTCCTGATATCACGCCTGCCTTTTTAGAAAACACCAGTGATTGTCTTACCACTGTCTCTAACATGATGTCTTCCCTCCGTCTGAAACTGAACCTGTCAATAACTGAACTCTTTGTGTTTCCTCCCACTACTAACCTACCTATGCCCCACATTGCCATTTCCGAGTGTGATTCCATTATTACTCCCCAGCAACATGTCCGCTCACATGGGGTCATACTGGATTCCGAGCTTTCATTCACTCCCCACATTCTATCACTGGCTCGCACTTGTTAACTGCACCTCCAAAACATTTCTAGAATTTGACCCTTTCTTACTTTCAACTCTGCAAAAACTCTTACTGTTTCTCTTATTCATTGTCATCTGCACTATTGTAACTCTCTACTAATTGGTCTCCCTCTTACCAAACTCTCCCCTCTCCAAACTGTCTTCAATGCTGCAGCCAGGATCATATTCCTCATCAATCAATATACCGATGCTTCTACTTTGTGACAGTCATTACACTAGTTACCCATCCACTCCAGAATCCAGTACAAACTTATTACTCTCACCCACAAAGCACTCGATGGCTCAGCACCACCCTACATCTCCAACCTCGTCTCAGCCTACCACCCTACCCATACCCTCCATTCTGCTAATGACCGGAGGTTAACATCCCCAATAATCAGAACCTCCTACTCCTGTTTCCACGACTTTTCACGTGTTGCGCCAATTTTTTGGAAAGCACTACCCAGGTTAATACGATTATTCCCCAATCCCCAGTTTTAAGTGTGCCCTAAAAGCGCATTTGTTCAGACTGGCCTACTGCCTTAATGCATTAACCTAACTATCCCTGTGTTGCCCATTCAAAATTTTTAGCATAACCAGGTTCCTTGCATCATGTTCTCACATGCTTTATGCTTTTAACCCCTCTCTGCCATCTGACGTACTATCCCGTCCATGGGACCCGGGCCCCTATGCCCATGGACGGGATAGTACGTCATAGCGATTGCGGCCGGGTGTCAGCTGATTATCACAGCTGACACCCAGCACTATGTGTCAGGGGTGGTCACGGACCGCCACCGACACGTTAACCCCTAAACCCCCGATCGCAGTGTACCGGGGGTTTAGGGAAGCATCGGCAGGGAGGAGGCTCCCTCCGTGCTTCCCTTTGACCCCCGCAGCAGCGCAATGTGCAGCGCAATGTGCAGCGTTGCTGCGGGGGCCTTCTTCCCTGCAGATCCCCGGATCCAAAATGGTGGCGGGGACCTTCGGGGGCCTGCAGGAAGCCGGCTTCCTCAGTGCCTGCAAAGCGAAGGCACGAGGAAGCCTTCTACAGTGCCTGTGACAGATCGCTGATCTGTCACAGTGATCTGTGATGTGACAGATCAGCGATCTGTCACATGACAGTTATGTCCCCACTGGGACATTGTAATAAAGTTAGAAAAAAAGTGTAAAAATAATTTATAAAAAAAAATCGCTAAATAATTTGAAAAAAAAATATTCCCTAACAAATTCATTTTTTGGAAATTAAAAAAAAACAATAAAAGTACACATATTTAGTCTCGCCGCGTCCGTAACGACCTGCCCTATAAAACTGTCCCATTATTTAACCCCTTTATTGAACCCCTTAAAAAATAAAAATAAAAAACGAAGCAAAAAATAATGCTTTACCATCACACTGCCGAACAAAAAGTGCAATATCGCGTGATCAAAAAGACAGATATAAATAACCATGGTACCGCTGAAAATGTCATCTTGTCCCGCAAAAAACGAGCCACCATACAGCATCATCAACGAAAAAATAAAAAAGTTATAGCTCACAAAATAAAGCGATGCAAAAATAATTATTTTTACTGTATATAAAATTGTTTTCATTGCATAAAAGCACCAAAACATAAAAAAGACATAAATGAGGTATTGCTGTAAACGTACTGACCTGAAGAATAAAACTGCCTTATCAATTTTACCACAAGCGGAACAATGTAAACGCACCCCCCAAAGAAATTCTTGGAATGCTGTTTTTTGTTCATTCTGCGTCCAAAAAAATCGGAATAAAAAGCGATCAAAAAATGTCACATGCCCCAAAATGGTACCAATAAAGACGTCAAATCGTCCCGCCAAAAGTAAGACCTCACATGACTTGGTGGATCAAAATACGGAAAAATTATAGCTCTCAAAATGTGGTGATGCAAAAACTATTTTTACAATAAAAAGCGTCTTTTAGCATATGACAGCTGCAAACCATAAAAACCCACAATATATAATAAATCAAACCCCCTTTATCACCCCCTTACTTAGGGAAAAATAATAAAATTTAAAAAGTGTATTTATTTCCATTTTCCCATTAGGGTTAGGGCTAGGGTTAGGGCTGAGATTAGGGTTAAGGGTGTGTTGGGGTTAGAAATGGAGTTAGAATTGGGGGGTTTCCACTGTTTGGGCACATCAGGTGCTCTCCAAGCACAACATGGCATCTGATCTCAATTCCAGCCAATTCTGCATTGAAAAAGTCAAATGTTGCTCCTTCCCTTCCAAGCTCTGCCATGCACCCAACAGTGCTTTACCCCCACAGATGGGGTATCAGCCTACTCAGGACAAATTGCAAAACAACTTTGGGGTCCAATGTCTCCTGTTACCCTTGGGAAAATAAAAAATTGGGGGCAAAAATATCATTTTTGTGTAAAAAAAATATATTTTTTTATTATAAACTTCTGTGAAGCACTTGGGGGTTCAAAGTGCTCACCACACATCTAGATAAGTTCCATGGGGGGTCTAGTTTCCAAAATGGGGTCACTTGCAGGGAGTTTCAACAGTTTAGGCACATCAGAGGCTCTCCAAACGTGACATGACACCCGCAGACCATTCCATCAAAGTCTGCATTCCAAAACATCACTACTTCCCTTCCGAGCCCCGACGTGTGCCCATACAGTAGTTTTCTCCCACATATGGGGTATCAGCATACTCAGGACAAATTGGACAACAACTTTTGGGGTCCGATTTCTCCTGTTACCCTTGGGAAAATAAAAAAATTGCGGACTGAAAGATCATGTTTGTGGAAAAAATATGTTTTTTTTTATTTTTACGCCCGGGCGTTATAAACTTCTGTGAAGCACTGGGGAGGTTCAAGGTGCTCACCACACATCTAGATTAGTTCCTTAGGGGGTCTAGTTTCCAAAATGGGGTCACTTGTGGGGGGTTTCCACTGTTTAGGTATATCAGGGGCTCTCCAAAGGCAACATGACACCCGCAGACCATTCTATCAAAGTCTGCATTCCAAAACGTCTCTACTTCCCTTCCAAACCCTGACGTGTGCACATACAGTAATTTTCTCCCACATATGGGGTATCAGCGCACTCAGGACAAATTGGACAACAACTTTTGGGGTCCAATTTCTCCTGCTACCATTGGGAAAATAAAAAAAATTGGGGACTAAAAGATCATGTTTGTGGAAAAAAATATGATTTTTTTATTTTCACGCCTGGGCATTATAAACGTCTGTGAAGCCCTTGGGGGTTCAAAGTGCTCACCACACATCTAGATAAGTTCCTTGGGGGGTCTAGTTTCCAAAATGATGTCTTTTGTGGGGGGTTTCCACTGTTTAGGCACATCAGGGGCTTTCTAAACGCGGCATGGCGTCCAATCCCAATTCCAGCCAAAAAAGTCAAATGGCGCTGCTTCCCTTCCGAGCTCTGCCATGCGCCCAGATAGTGGTTTACCCCCACATATGGGGTATCAGCGTACTCATAACAACTTGCACAATAACTTTTGGGGTCCTGATATCCTTGGAAAAATAAAAATTGAGGGTGAAAAGATCATTTTTGTGAAAAAAATATGATTTTTTAATTGTACGGCTGTACGTTATAAACTTCTGTGAAGCCCTTGGGGGTTCAAAGTTCTCACCACACATCTAGATAAGTTCCTTGGGGGGTCTAGTTTCCAAAATGGTGTCATTTGTGCGGGGTTTCCACTGTTTTGGCACTTCAGGGGCTTTCCAAACACGACATGGTGTCCGATCTCAATTCCAGCCAAAAACGTCAAATGGCGCTACTTCCCTTCCGAGCTCTGCTATGCGCCCAAATAGTCGTTTACACCCAAATATGGGGTATCAGCATACTCAGGACAAATTGCACAATAACTTTTAGGGTCCTGTTACCCTTGGGAAATTAAAAATTGGGGGTGAAAAGATCATTTTTGTGGAAAAAATATGATTTTATAATTGTATGGCTGTACGTTATAAACTTCTGTGAAGCCCTTGTGGGTTCAAAGTTCTCACCACATATCTAGATAAGTTCCTTGGGGGGTCTAGTTTCCAAAATGGGGTTACTTGTGGGGGATTTCCACTGTTTAGGTACATCTGGGGCTCGCCAAACGTGACATGTCGTCCGATTTGAATTCCAGCCAATTTTGCATTGAAAAAGCCAAACGGCGCTACTTCCCTTCTGAGCTCTGCCATGCACCGAAACAGTGGTGCCCTCCACATATCAGATATCAGCGTACTCAGGAGAAATTGCACAGTAACTTTTGCAGTCCAATTTCTCCTGTTACCCTTGGTAAAATAAAAAAAATTGGACCTGAATTAATTTTTTTGTGAAAAAAAGTTAAATGTTCATTTTTTTTTTAAACATTCAAAAAATTCCTTTGAAGCACCTGAAGGGTTAATAAACTTCTTGAATATGGTTTTGAGCACCTTGAGGGGTGCAGTTTTTAGAATGGTGTCACTTTTGGGTATTTTCTATCACATAGACCCCTCAAAGTGACTTCAAATGTGATGTGGTCCGTAAAAATAAAATGGTGTTGCAAGAATGAGAAATCGCTGATCAAATTTTAACCCTTATAACTTCCTAAAAAAAAATTTTGAGTTCCAAAATTGTGCTGATGGAAAGTAAACATGTGGGAAATGTTATTTATTAAGTTTTTTGTGTGCCATATCTCTGTGATTTAAGGGCATAAAAATTAAAAGTTGGAAAATTGCAAAATTTTCGCCAAATTTCTGTTTTTTTCACAAATAAACGCAAGTTATTTGATTGAAATTTTACCACTAGCATGAAGTACAATATGTCATGAGAAAACAATTTCAGAATCACCGGGATCCATGGAAGCGTTTCAGAGTTATTACCTCATAAAGGAACAGTGGTCAGAATTGTAAAAATTGGCCCGGCCAGGAACGTGCAAACCACCCTTGGAGGTTAAGGGGTTAATAGTATATTAAATAATTAATAGTATAAAATAAAGTATATAGTAAATAATATAATAATAATAATATAATTATAATAATATAATTTAATAATTATAATTAATATAATAATTATAATAATTATAATAACAATAATATAGTAAATAATTATTAGTATATTTAATAGTATGTGTATTGTTATATTCTTAGGCTGATAACCGGTTCATGCAGCATTACATAAACACCTGATTCTTAGGGTCCCGTCACATTTAGCGATGCACCAGCGATCCCGACCACGATATGACCCGGTCAGGATCGCTGGTGCATCGCTAAATGGTCGCTAGTGAGCTGCCAAACAGGCAGATCTCACCAGCGACGTAGCAGCGGTTGGCGGTCGCTACTTACCTGTCAGATGCGGCGATGAAGATGTCCTCCTGCCCGTGTCCACGCGTCGCTCGTCGGCACCAGTAGGAAGTGGCCGACGAGAAACGGTCCAGGACGTTCTCGCGCGATCAGCGATAGCCAGCGGGGGAGCCGGTCAGAGGTAAGTATCACACATAGAGATATCGCTAGCAATATCGCTGCTGCGTCACAAAATCGGTGACGCTTTAGCGATATTACTAGCGATATCTCTATGTGTGAAGCCCCCTTTACACTTTGGCTGGTCTGAGCAACAAAAGCAATTGTTACCATCCACCTTTCATATCTCCCCTTTTTCCTCATAGATTGCAAGCTTGCGAGCAGGGCCCTCATTCCTCTTGGTATCTGTTTTGATCTATGTGTTTATTGTCATGCTGTAATGTCTATTGCCTGTACAAGTCCCCTCTAAAATGTAAAGTGCTGTGGAATATGTTGGCACTATAGAAATAAATTTTTATTATTATTATGAATCACCAAAACATGCTCAGCGCCTTTTTACACATTGTACCAGTAACAGAATGTTAACATAACCTCAGGTGGGACCACACAGGCTTCCACATAAGGCCTTGCAGCTATTATATCACATGGCAAAAATCAGCCAATCAGGAGGTTCTATCATAGCCTATATAGAAGCCTACACAGGGAATGCAGTAGCCATTTTAGGGTGATTTTATGATTGTGAAAGTATGTCATAGCCCAACGCTCAGCAATAGGTATAGGAAAAGAAAGCCCTTAAACACCAGACAAATAATACTGTCAGTAATGTGTTGTGTAACTGAAACATTGAAGAAGAGGTGCAAAGTAGTCTGCAAATAATACAGAGATTCAATTAGTATGAAGATATAGAAGTACCAGCAGCAGTTCCAGATTCAATGTCATTGATTAGTATTATGTTGTAGCTATCATCCATCCTGCTGCATTTGAATTACAAATTCGCATTTTTTTCTACATTCTTTATGCAGTAGAAAGCAGCAGAAAGTCAGCACAATAGTTTTTACAGAAGGAAAAAAATCTGACAGTGTGAGACGGTGTGCTTGCTTTTCTCAAGTGACTGTACTGAGTTTTTGCATTTCTTGTGCAATTGTCTTTGTGAAAGGGGGGAAATAATTGTTTTTTAAAAGTACTAAAGGAAATTTCCTAAAATCATGACATTTAATTGCTACTGTCTAACTAACAAATTGTACTTGTTGCATATCTGTTTTTATAAGTCAAATTTTACATCCATACATGCTACATCAATACAGAGCCCCCATTCAGGTACTGGCTTTTTGGTCATGTACCTATCTAGTATTCCTTATCTTGTCATTTTGGGGAAGTGGATTTAATTTTATTGTTAAAATAGAAATAAATAAAAATGTATATGTGGCACCCTACGTCTTTACCGCCACAAAAGGGTTAAATATGTACTGTTTTGTATGTGTTTTGTGAGCAATGGGAGTTATGCTTTCTCTGCTAGAGACCACAACACAAACACACACACACACACACAATTCACCTCAATCCCTTACTTGTCTGAAGCTTGGAGCTTTGCAGACACACCATAACTGGGAGGGGGAGGAGTTGAGAGTTGTTGTTCAGTGAAAAAGAAGGAGGAAGAATGCTCCTGGGAGCCATGATGACATGTGGTCCCTCCAGAAGTAAAGCTAATAAGAAGCATCAGGGAATCAGCCCCAAGGCCATTCATGCTTTCAGAGCAGGGTGGTAAGCTGAGAGACTGTGTGAGTTTATACAACCACCAGCAGAGTGTTTCCCCCGGAAAGACTGCAGAAAACTAGGATCAGTGAAGGATTGTGCAAGAAGAGCTTCACACAGCAACCAAGCTGCAAGTTGCCCGAGGAGGAAACCACAGTGAAAAGAGGCTATACTAGAAGTTCAAAACTCTGGGAAGCCTTGGTCCCTGAAGGGATTAAAATAGCAGGAAGCATACACTGGGTCACAGCAGAGCGAAGGATAACTCCCATTCTCCAGAGCAGACTGTAACCTGGCGAGAGTTGTAATATCTCCTCTGAACTGCACCTGAAATGCAGTAAATGTTAAAGTTACTTTCCTTGTCTCCTGCCTTATTACTCCGTGCCTTCTACTTCCATCACAATCTCTGGGGGTCTGCCCTGGTTGGAGAGGGTTAAACATCTGCACTGCCATCACCATCTACTCCCCCAGGGATCATTTGCAGTGTCGGCTATACTACAGTCGAACACTCCAACTGGCGTCACGAATCACTACATAAACTTTATCCCTAATCAATAACTCCCCTTTTACATGACCGCCTGGGGCCACAGACCGGGTCACTGCCACTGTGACACATCCCTTTAAAACGACCTGCCAGGTACCGAATATCCCACGGCCTCTAGGGCGCATCATATACATTTAAATACCCATTTCAGCGGGGGGGGGTTTATTTCACCACTGGAGTGGAGATTTAAATGTAAGTCTCCTTCCTCCAGTCTCATACTTACCTCCGGCAGTGTTTCATGGAACTGCATGGATTTCACTTTTCAATACAAGTCTATGAGAGTCTCGTTCTAGCTCTCATAGACTTCCATTGAGAGCCTGTGATGTAGTTTCTGACTTCAGGCCGGTTAGAAGCTCCTGTCACAAAATGGCATGGTGGAGCCTGAGCAGCACCAAAAAAAGGCGAAGACCCCGGAGGGTGAGTATAAGACCGGATGCAGAGGGTTTACATTTAAAGCAACACTCCAGCCATGAAAAAAAATAACTGGAGTGGTGCTTCAACTGTGCATTCCTGTATTTCTCTAGCCCAATTTTATAACCGCACATGACACAGTTATAACTGCAGCCTGCTGCCACATTTTGCTTTTTCTCTAGGTACCTACCAAGCATTTTTACTACATATTTTGACAAGGGTTGAATAATTGGGGTTGAATAGATTGACAAAAGTGAATTATAGTGTTGTACAAAATGTATAGTAAAACAACGAGTAGCAATGTGGTAGTGTAAAAGGAAAAAAAATACATATCGCTGCTAAGATTGTAGGAGTTGCTAGCAGCAATAGAAGTGCCACCACTACTGACCACCCAAAATTAAAGTACATCTTGTCATGGTTGGATAGCTGTCTAATTTCTAGAACAAAAATGTTAGTACCTTACACTTCTTATGGGTACAGCAATAGTGGGATTCATGCATTCAACAATTGCAGTATATATACATATACATAGGCTATGTCCCATCCCCTGATGACACAGCTAATGCGGTGAAACATGTTGCTAAAATTCTCCATCCTATTCTGCCAGACATTTGCTAGCATTCCAGGTGCTATACACTTCATTAACACAGAGCACCAAGCACTCTGTTAAAATTATAATTGGAATAATAGAGGCAGATTAGGTACGAAAATGTAAATACCCGTTCACAATATATTTTAAAAATTAAAATGAAAGTTATATTTTAAAGCCTTCTAGTGAGGGTTCATTTGGGGATCTCCCCAATTTGCTAGTTATATTTATATATCCATCCAAAGGCTTATTTGTTATCCTCAAATTGTTAGATTGCTTTACTGTCCACATAATCAATCTCACTCTAAAGACTCCACCATGGCCAAGGCCAAAGAGCTAAGGGCATCAAAGATAAAATTTTAGAACTGCACAAGGCTGAGATGGCCTACAGGACAATAGGCAAGCAGCACGGTGAGAAGACAACAACTTATTAGAAAATTAAAGAAACACAAGATAACTGTCAATCTTCCTCGGTCTGGGGCTCCATGCAATATCTTGCATCATGGTGTAAGGATGATTCTGAGAAAGGTCAAGAATCAGCCCAGAATATGAGAGGATCAGGTCAATAATCTGAAGAGAGCTGGGACCTCAATTTCAAACATTAATGTTAGTAACACACTACGCCGTCATGGATTAAAATTCTGCAGGGCACGTAAGGTCCCCTTACTCACACCAGCACATGTCCAGGCCCATTTGAAGTTTACCAATGACCACCTGGAGGATACAAAGGAGGCATAGAAGAAGGTCATGTGGTCAGATGAGACCAAAATAGAACTTTTTGGCATCAACTCCACTTGCTGTGTTTTTTGGAGGAAGAAGGATGAGTACAACCCCAAGAACACCATCCCTACTATGAAGCATGGTGAGGGAAATATCATACTTTGGGGTGCTTTCCTGCAAAGGGGACAGGACAACTGTACTGTATTGAAGGGAGGATGGATGGGTCATGTATCGCGAGATGTTGGTCAACAACCTCCTTCCAGCAAAAAGAGCATTGAAGATGGGTCATGTTTGGGTCTTCCAGCATGGCAACTAAGGATTGGCTGCACCAGAGGCATTTCAAGGTCCTGGAGTGGCTTAGCCAGTTTCCAGGCCTGGACTTAATAGAAAATTTTTGGAGGGAGCTGAAACTCAGTGTTGCCCAACAACAGCCCCAAAACTAGAAAGATCTGGAGAAGATCTGTATGGAGGAGTGGGCAAACTTGGTCAAGAACTACATGAAACATTTGACCTTTGTTATTGCAAACAAAGGTTTCTGTACCAAATACTAAGTTCTGTTTTTCTATTTTATCAAATACCTATTTTATGCAATAAAATGCAAATTAATTATGTAAATATCACACAATGTAATTTTCTGCATTTTTTAGATTCTGTCTTTCAAAGTTGATGTGTACCTACGATAAAAATTACAGACCTCTCCATTCTTTGTGGTGGGAAAATTTGCAAAATCGGCAGTGTATTAAGTACTTATTTTCCCCACTCTTTATATGTTACTTATTAGTAGTGAAGGGCGAACCCATAGTTAAAGTTCGCGGTCCGTATCGAACACTTAGTGTCCATGCATGGACCCCGAACACATACTTCTTCCTGAAGTCCATGTTACTCTTCAGGTTCAGCAGCCCGAACATCCGGTGTTTCCTACACTCTACACTCTCATCTGTGTGACAGCATGAGAAACACCATCTCTGATCAGCAGTAAGTTCATTACTGTTTGTCAGAGCACTGTGGTTCCCATGCTGTCATACAGATGACAGCATGTGAACCAACAACTGTGACTGTCAATAAAACGGTTAGTGTCATCATTGCACTCCCGGACACTAATAGCAGAGAGAGCAATTGTACGATGATGAAAGTATTCATCAGCCAGTGACTGTGCAATAAATAAGTAAAAAAATGGCTTTGGGTCCCTTCTATTTTTGATAACCAGGACAGGCAAAACCGACAGCTGCAGGCTGATGCCCTCAGCAGTCAGTGTTATCTTGGCAGGTTATCAAAAATAGAGGGGATTATCAAAAACAAATCAAAAAGTCAGTGTAGGGTCCCTCTAATTTGTGACAACCAGCCAAGCTAAAGCAGAAAGCTGGGG
Source organism: Dendrobates tinctorius (assembly GCF_039654945.1). NCBI lineage: Eukaryota > Metazoa > Chordata > Amphibia > Anura > Dendrobatidae > Dendrobates > Dendrobates tinctorius. The sequence goes on from NW_027361672.1 coordinate 26,496,506, forward strand.
GCTGGTTTTCACAGACTGGGAAGAGTTCATGGATATTGGCTCTCCAATGCAGCTCGAAGTCATACTAGAAAAAGCAAATCTATTAGATGTGCCAATTCTGGTGCTTAGCCTTGCTCTTCCCACTTGCCTTAAAGTGGTGGCAAGTGAGATAATAATTGATGTCAGCTTTGTGATTTCAGCTGACATCAAGATCAGGGGTTACAGAGAGGCATCTATTAGACAACCAAATTACTAACCCCATAGTCATATTGTAGTAAAGACACAGCCAGAATAAAGTCCTATATTTGAAATAAAACTCCAAGACCTTCTGTTACCTACTAATTTACAACAATTAAAAATAAAAAGACACCATATTCTTCACCTGTCTGACAATAATCCATATGCTCCACAATGAGCTCCAACTCTGCTACATCCAGCAGAACAGTGGCATGATGCAACTGCTCAGCCATGAATCTAATGCTGCCAGCACTAACATCATTGAGGTCACCGGAGTTTGATCTCGCTGCTATCAGTGAGACCAGGAGTATGATGATTAGAGTAGTACTCTCATCAGCCAATGCCTGTGACTGGTGATAACCTTTTTACCAACGGGCACAGCTGCTGGCTCACACGCTGTCATCTATATGACAGAGTGAGAACCGTAGCGCTCTGACCGGCGATAACAATCTTACCACTGATCAGAGCCATGCTTCTCATGTTGTCATACAGATGACAGCGTGGGAAACACTGGGTGTTCAGGCCCCCATTCATTTGAATGGGGTCTGGGTTAGGGTTCCAGTTCGTTTACCATTGTGGTACCTGAACCAAACTTTTTTAAAGTGTTCGGCTGAACCTGCCGGACCCGAACATCTATGGATTCGCCCATCACTACTTATTAGCAACAGCAATACTGTCAGTTTGAGTCATAATATTTGGGCTGTTTTTCAATTCTAAAAAATGTGAAAAGTCTGTCGGGCTGTATTATAAAATAGACCATTGGTTACTTCTGGGTTACTGCTGGAGTTGGTGCCATGCATTGGACATCACTCCGCACAATGTCCACTGCATCGCACCAAATACATCAGGCTGAAAGTATCCTGTATCCGGCTGAAGTAAGTGGAGTATGGAGACAGTGCCTCTGTGCTTTGTCACAGCTGTTAACTTTATTGGCATCCTCCTGAGGACACCTGTACTGTTAGCAGTGATGCAATTAATGTGGCTCATGGTTGTACCTGCCCATCTGGCATTTTCCAGATTTGCCCAATGGCCAATCTGGACCTGCAATATAATCAGCTTCTCCTACTCTGCAGATCATATACCATTTTCAACATTACAGTTTCTCTTTAACTTTACTTGTACTCAATTGCTGGACTCCTGTTCCTGCTTCTGAATGCATATACAAGCAAGAACTTGCATTATAGTACAATTTCTATTAAAATGGGTAAAATATAAAAGTAGTTAAATACTAATACATCATTTTCCTGTAATACATTACTTTTCAACCTTTCCAAATATTTCCTATTCATATAATGTTTAAAATGTCCAGAATCTTGTGAAGGAAATAATTAAGAAAAACTGTTGCAGGCCCCATTTACCTGGATTCCGCTTATGAATCCAACTGACTGAAATGTGAATTGGCTATCATCAAAGAACAGATGCAGTACATTGAAAGGTGACCTTGCCTGCAGTCTCTGAAGACACTCAGAACCTTTGGGGGATTTTCTTAAATTCACTACCAACATTTAATTTTGGATGGAGTTAAGTGTCATTTGTCCAAACATTCTATTTCTGCAGTTGGATGGATAAAAATTACATGTTTAAAAATTGCACATCAGCATTCAGAAAAGAAGGTCAACAACTTGGTATAAAAATATTTTGTAAGCGTAACTTAACGTTTAATCTTCCAAATACTTAATTACATGCTGTTTTTCAAAAATGACTAAAGTTTAATAGTTTTTCAAATGGCAATATACAGATTAGCTTTATTATAAATATATAGTGTGACATAGCGATCACAAGCGGGTTGGGGTGTACTTGCTCGGCAGAGATATAACATGCAGGAGGACTCTAATTTTCTTTAAAAGTTCACCTGGGTTGATTGCTCCATATCTCCAGCAGCACAAACACAAAGAAAAACAGCCTTTAAATCCAGCAAAACAAAATAACAATGTCCATATACAGGGCTTAGCTCCATCAGGCCTGTGGGCACACTGGCTGTGCCATGTCCAGCACGCAGGCTCTATAGCCTAAACACAGTTTTTCTGACCCGGTCAGCATACAACAGATCCCTGTCTGTTACCTGTTGGTGTATGCCACACAGGTTCCCGGATGCCTCTTATCCGCAGAGGTATCCCACAATGTCTCTCACAGACCCCGGCCCCGGTCAGTAACACTCACGGTTGTCAAACTGTCCATTCCGGAGGTATCTCATAGCCATCCTTCCTCTGGCTCAGACTAGCCAGTACTGCCACCTGTGACAAACACACAGGCTCCATTAGGTAGCCTCTATCCACACACACAGGTGAGGTAACATCACATGTACTGGTCAGCTGATCATGACATCACAACAGGTCCTTAAACATACACAACCACATACAGACTTCATCTTGGGTATTCAGACATACACCCCCCCCTTGGGTGGGTATGTAGGTGACTGGACCCACCCATCTCTCCAAGTCACCTGAAAGCCTCTCAATGTATAGCAAAAACCCTCAGCAGTAGATCTCCTGAGCAAAACACACCCAGCTTCCATAACAGGGCCACCCACCTCTGCGATACATACTGCCCATCAATCACATGACCAGTTGCTATGCCACAATAGATACTAGAGGTGATGAAATCTTTTGAAATTAGAATTCAGCAGTGTGATGACACAGCATTTAATCTTAAGTTATCCAGATGTAAATTCAGTTGGCTCAGAGACATACATTATTATCTTTATATTGACTTTTGAATTTATGTGTCTTTCTTTAGTTGGTCAAGAAACACAGACTATTCTTCATATGAGCCATGAAAGTTGAATTTTGTGTTGACGTTTATTTTACCATATTATGTTATAATCTTGGATGACAGGGATGCAGGGTAATTGAACAATAGATGTTTGTTAATATGTTGATTACACATTATCCAGGCTAGCTAGTTTGTTGACCTGCAAAACACAGAAGGATGAACCATGCAGATTGATTAAATACTCAAACAATGAAAGTTAAACTCATCCCACCTACCCCAGACATGTGGATGATGATCTGAACCACAGAAGTGGGTATAAACAGGGATGAGACACTTTACAAAATGACATCAAGGAATACTCTACAGCCAGGACATCATTGCTCCATCACAAGGGACACAGATTTGACAATCTACAGTGGATCTGGGGTAGCTGCAGGGGACTGGTGTTAGTAGACAGCATTCAAGGGCTCCACAACCAGTGAGGCATATAGACAGACCCATCAAACCATAAGTGAGGGATACACAGCAGGTTTCGGACGCCACTATGTCCAACCCCATTGCTCTGCCTTGGGAAGAAGACCAGAGTGGATGTATAACCGCAACAAATGGCAACTAAAAGAGCTGTGCCAGCTTTGACAGATTGAAAACCAGACCACCGACACTGGATCTGATTTAATCCAGGAACCACGGTATTTGGAGGACGCTATGTGTGGATGCAATGGATACAATGGATTATCTTGTCAATTATGTGTGGAGTTTATTCACAAAAAAGACATGGAACATGCTTTGAGAAAACTGAATATAACAAAGTTACATTAATTTCTCTGTTTAAAGACATGCTGATGGACTGTCCTGGATAAGTGGAGAAAGAAGATTGGAAGCCTATCATGTTTAGCTAAGATGGGGGAGCAATGTGACGACACTGCATTTAATCTTAAATTATCCAGACTTAAATTCAGTAGGCCCAGAGACATAAATTATTATCTTTATGTTGACTTTTGAATTAATGTCTCTTTTTTGGTTGGTCAAGAAACACAGACTATTCTTCATTTGAGCCTTTAAGGTTGACTTTTAAGTTGACGTTTGTTGTAGCATATTGTCACAGATGTGTCAGATGCAACAGACAGTTGCTCTGCATCTGGCTACAGAAGGTCTCTGCGTTTGGGATTGCAGATACCTTCTTAATCAATCTGACTTTTGGACCCAGTGGCAACCTCCCTTCATCTCTAACTGACACACTTACACTACCGCTCAAAAATTTAGGGTCTCTTAGAAATTTCCTTATTTTTGAAAGAAAAGTAGTTTTTTCCAATGACGCTAACATTAAATGATTCAGAAATACACTCTATACATTGTTAATGTGGTAAATGACTATTCTAGCTGCAAGCGTCTGGTTTGTAATGCAATATCTTCATAGGTGTATAGAGGCCCATTTCCAACAACCATCAATCCAGTGTTCTTATGGTACTTTGTATTTGCTAACTGTGTAAATAGGCTAATGGATGGTTAGAATACCCTTGAAAACCCTTGTGCAAGTATGTTAGCACAGCTGAAATCAGTTTGGCTGATTAGAGAAGCTATAAACCTGACCTTCCTTTGAGCTTTGTGTTACCTCTCTGGAGTCTGCTTACAGGCTGACAGGGATGCAGTATAATTGAACAATAGATGTTTGTTAATATGTTAATTACATATTGTCCAGGCAAGCTAGTTTCAAGATAGAGAAGGAAGACCCATGCAGATGGATTAAATACTCAAACAATGAGAGTTAAACTCATCCCACTGTCCCCCTGAACAACCAGGCTGCTGGCTGGAATTTTCAGGCTGGAAAGATCCCAATAACCATTGTTCTTCCCAGGATGATAATATCAACTCAAAGTTGTCTGCTTTACCTTTACTGGTTATAAAAAGTAGGAGGGAGCCCACATCATTTTTTAAAATTATTTATTGTGTTAAACAGGCCTAAAAAGCTGTAGAATAAACTCCACATGAAAGGTAATAAATGGTGCAAGCTTATAATATATAGGGGGTGTGAAATTATATATCTGCAGGATATCTAATCTATCTATTTATCTATTTATTGTCTATTAACTCCTTAGCGACCATCGATGTGACTTTTAATGTTGGCAGTTAAGAGTACTTATACCTCAGCCCTAGAGTTCAGCGAAGCAGGTCGGCCAGATTCATAAGTCACCGACTTATGGCAAAGTCGGGTTTTGCCGACCGAAACCCGACCACAGCGTGAAGTCGGACATGCAGTCGGCAAAACGAGCGCTAAAGTCTGATTTCCCAGAATGCTTGCACGTGACTTTTTTCAACCACTAAGCAAGGCGTACACTGTGAGCAATGAGATGACATGTGCAGCGTCCGGGGGGAGAGAGAGAGAGAGAGAGATATTTTGCTCACTTTAAAAAAGCAGTCTGGCTTGTAGGTGTGTTTACTGTCCTCCACTCCCTGCCGACTTTGCTTCCCCATTGACTTGCATTGGGTTTCATGTTTCAGTCGGACCTTCGACTTTTCCCGATAGTCGGCCGATTTCGTTTGACTCGACTTTTGAGAAAGTCGGGTTTCTTGAAACCGAACTCGACCCTAAAAAAGGCAAAGTCGATCATCTCTACTCAGCACTGCATTTTACGGCACTGAGAAATAAGCGCCCCCAGCATTGTAAAATCTCCGGGGTCTTGGATATTGGGTGTAGCTGAGACCCTGGAAAACATGATCAGGGCCGGTTTTTACTGTCCCGTCACATGATTGCCATTATTCACTGAATAACAGCGATCACAAAAAAGTCTGATTTTCAGTTCATTTCTCTCTACGTTGATATGATCTAGTATATCAGAGGAGAGAGAAATGGGGTCCCCCGAGCCCACTCTTGTACCTCTGCCATCCCCGGGCCTTACTGCTCTGTCCCCCAGCCATCCATGCCCGGAAAGAAAATGGCGGGCGCATGCACAGCGCACCAGTCAAAATTTGCCGGCCAGTACCCGGCAACATTAGGAGATTTTTCCTATTTGTTCATTTTGATCACTGTGATAGACCCTATCACAGTGATCAAAATAAACAATAGTAAATCAACTCCCCCTTTGTCATTCCCTTAGTTAAATAAAAATAGTAAAATAAAAAATTTTATTTTTTCCATTCTTTGCAGTGTAAGTTAGTGTTGGGGTTGATGTTAGTCCTGTGGTTAGGGTTGCGTTAGGGTTGGGGTTAGGGTTGGAGTTGGGGTTAGGGTTGGGGTTGGGGTTAGGCCTATGGTTAGGGTTGTGTTAGGGTTGGGGTTAGGGTTGTGCTAGGGTTTGGGTTGTATTAGGCTTAGGGTTAGGGTTGGGGTTAGGGTTGGGCTAGGGTTGTGCTAGGATTGGGTTAGGGTTGTGCTAGGATTGGGGCTAGGGTTGCTTTAGGGTTAGGGTTGGGGTTAGCGTTGTGTTGGGGTTAAGGTTGTGTTACAGTTAGGGTTGTGTTAGGGTTAGGGTTTTGGTTAGGGTTGACCAGGGTTAAAGTTAGGGGTGTGTTGAGTTTAGGGTTCGGGTTAGGGCTGTTTTAGGGTTGGATTTAGAATTGGGGGCGTTCAAAAGTGAAAGTGTTGAGTGCAAGTTCTCGCTACTCGAGTTTCCATTGGGTGCTCGGATATGCACCAAGTATCTCAGAACCCCATATTTTTTTGTGGGGTGTCTAACAGCTACAAAACATGCAGGGCAGGGACTCGAGCATGTCACTCGAGCACCCGTCACTCGAGCACTTGTGCTTAACACTAATGACGTTATATTCAATATGACAACCTAATGTTATCAAATTCTGTGAAATAAATATGGGTTCAAAATTCTCATTATGCCCCTGGATAAAATCCTTGAGGGGTGTCTTTTCCAAAATGGGGTCCTTTGTGGGGGGTTTTAACTGTTTAGTCACATCAGGGGTCTCAATACGCGACATCGATTCCAGCCAATTTTGCGTTCAAAAAGTCAAATGTGCTCCCTCCCTTCCAAACCCTGCCATGTGCCCAAACAGTGGATTTCTCCAACATATGGCAGTATTAGTATACTCAGTAGAAATTGCACAACAAATATTGGGGTCCATTTTATCCTGTTACTCCTGTGAAAATAAAAAAGTTTTGGGTCTAAAGTAAATTTTTTGTGAAAAAAATTAAATGTTAGTTTTTTCATCCACATTCCAAAAAATCCTGTGAAGCATCTTGAATGTGGCTTTGAGCACCTTGAAGGGTGCAGTTTTTAGAATGGTGTTACTTTTGGGTACTTTCTGTCATTTTGACCCCCTCAAAGTCACTTAAAATGTGATGTGGTCCCTAAAAAAATGATTTTGTAAAATGGTTTCGTAAAAATGGTTTTGTTGGAAAAATGAGCAATTGCTGGTCAACTTTTAACTCTTATAACATCCTAATAAAAAAATTATGTTTCCAAGATTGTGGTAAAGTAAAGTAGACATGTGGGAAGTATTATTTATGAACTATTTTGTGTGACATAACTTTGATTTAAGGGCACACAAATTAAAAGTTTGAAAATTGCAAAAGTTTCAAAATGTTTGCCAAATTTCTGCTTTTTTCATAAATAAACGCAAGTCATAGCGAATAAATTTTACCACTGATATGAAGTACAATATGTCACAAAAAAAACATTCTCAGAATCAGTGGGATCCATTGAAACATTCCAGAGTTATAATCTCATAAAGTGACAGTGGTCAGAATTGTAAAAATTGGCATGGTCATTAAGGTTGAATTGGCTCTGTCACTAAGGGATTACATATCTAATATCATTCTATGATCTATCTACAGGTGCTTCTCACAAACTTAGAATATCTTCAGAAATTTAATTTATTTCAGTTCTTCATTACAAAAAGTGAAACTTATATATTAGATAGAGTCATTACAAACAGAGTGATCTATTTCAAATGTTTATTTATGTTAATGTTGATGATTATGGCTAACATCCAATGAAAACCCAAAAGTCATTATCTCAGTAAATTAGAATGCATTATAACACCAGCTTGAAAAATGATTTTAAAATTGGAAATATTGGCCTACTTAAATGTATGTTCAGTAAATGCACTGAATACTTGGTCAGGGCTCCTTTTGCATCAATTACTGCATCAATGCGGTGAGGCCTGGAGGCAATCAGCCTGTGGCACAGCTGAGATGTTATGGAAGCCCAGGTTGCTTTAATAGCAGCATTCAACTTGTCTGCATTGTTGGGTCTGGTGTCTCTCATCTTCCTCTTGACAATACCCCATAGATTATCTATGGGGCTAAGGTCAGGCAAATTTGCTGACCAATCAAGCACAGTGATACTGTTGTTTTTAAACCAGGTATTGGTACTTTTGGCAGTGTGGACAGGTGTCAAGTCCTACTGGAGAATGAAATTTCCATCTCCAAAAAGCTTGTCAACAGAGGGAAGCATGAAGTCCTCTAAAATTTCCTGATAGACGGCTGCGCTGACTTTGGTCTTGATGAAACACAGTGGATCTACACCAGCAGATGACATGGCTCCCCAATCCATCACTGATTGTGGAAACTTTACACTAGACCTCAAGCAGTTTGGATTGTGTGCCTCTTCACTCTTCCTCCAGACTCTGGAACCTTGATTTCCAAATGAAATTCAAAATTTACTTTCCTTGTGAGGTGTGTCAATGACAACCTTCTGGATATCTGTCAAGTCACCAGTCTTCCCCATGATTGTGGAGCCTACTTAAACAGACTAAGGGACCTTTTTAAGCGCTTAGGAAGCCTTTGCAGGTGTTTTTTGTTAATTATTCTAATTTACTGAGGCAATGACTTTTGCGTTTTCATTGGCTGTAAGCCATAATCATTAACATTAACAGAAATAAACACATGAAATACACTCTGTTTGTAATGACTCTATATAATATATGAGTTTCACTTTTTGTATTGAAGAACTGAAATAAATATAATTTTTAAGCTTTGATGATAATCTAATTTTGTGAGAAGCACCTGTATCTACTGTATATCTGTATATAAGTTTGCTTTATTAGTTTTGTAAATTAGCTTTTTAATGTAGAGCAATATAGTATGTAAAAGATGATGTTAAAAAAGCATTGCATACAAATTGCATATTCATGTTATACGGATGATAGGTGAGAAAAAATTGCACACTCGCATTGCACTCCTATGACATACAAAGTGACATACGCAGGACACTCGCATGACACTCATCCAACATTTCAGGATGAACATCGGAGTGATTTTTAATACGCTGGTGTGATCAAGGCCTAATAGCTATAATTCCTCCTGAGTTCTGACCACTTCCCCTTACACATGCCATCCCAGCTTGGCAGAGTATGCATATATAAGAGCCAAACAGTTATGCGTTCTTATAATTTTTTTTTTTTTTTACTTTTATTTTTTATCATCACTATTATTATTTTTCTTATGTTTATGTAAACATTTTTTTACTCTACCTTTAATCCTAACCTTAGTCGTTTAAAATGTAAAATGTATGGTTAGTGCTTTTTCTTTTTACATGGCATGCTTGATTCAATTTGGGACAAAATGCCAAGCAGGTCTTCTCTCACAAAATTACAACTGAGCAGAGAAGCAGGGAGCTGAGAGAGACTACAGTGGAGTGAACATGATTCACTATCTGCTCAACTTCTGTCATCTCGGCCACTGCCCATGCAGACTGCAGCAGTCGATAACAAAATAATCTCGACTGACGTGCTGGGCATAGCAACTGACAGTAGTAACCCAATTGGCAGAGCAGCCACTGTCTGCATTCTTCATTTAAGTCACTGGCTGCTGAATGCATTTTAAGTCCCCCTGGATTATTTGACAGTGGAGGATAGTGGGAGGGAGTGTTTTGTGCCCTCATAGAATTTGGTGCCCACTGGTTACATAAGCAATAGACCTGTATGAAGATCAAGGCAAGGTATTACCTTTCCAAGTTGTAAAATACCTCAGGACATCTCACATACACTGTCAAAGGATGTAATGCATACTCTCAATTTTATGCTCATCCTTTATGAAACTGAAATATTATTTGTGAGGGTCCCTTTCTGAGTTACAGAGCAATCCAGCCCATGCTGAAGAACTTCTGGAGCATGGGGACCTACTTGATTTTAGTGGGCTCCTAGTTTTGGTTTCAACTTGACATTAAATACCCTATTTTGCGGTTTATAAGATGCACCGGATTATAAGACGCACCCGAAATTTTGAGGAGAAAAATAGGCAAAAAAAACCTTTTTTTTTAATAAAATTGTGGTGCTTCTTACAATACATGCATCTTATTGCTTACCGGGGTTGGTGGCTCCAGTGAAGCAGGGTCCCAGGGTCACTGCTGGCGGAGGCAGGAGTGAGGCAATGCTGCAGACCCCAGACTGGGAGAAAGGTGTGTTCGGATATGCGATGCTGTGGTTGTTTGGTGGTGCGGGGACTCCGACAACATTTTGTGAAACCCGGAGCCCCTGTACTTCCATGGTTTACTTTGCGGTGGACTCTGGGAAAATGCTTACCAGGGGAGGCGCATGCGAAGATGGAGATCTTGGCAATTAGATCTTATCTCCATCTGTGCATGTGCTTCCCCCCCACAGCCATTTTTCCAGAGTCCACCACAATGTAAACCATGGAAGTGCGGGGGTTCCAGGCTTTCACAAAATGTCAGCGGAGCACCCGCACCACCGAACACCCGCAGTTACGTGCCTCCAAACACACACTCATCCCAGCCTGCAGCGATGTGAAACTTTTGCCTTCTCCAGCAGCGACCATGGGACCCTGCTCTACCGCGGCCGGTAAGGTATATTCGAATTATAAAATTTTGGGGGGAAAAAGTGCATTTTATAATCTGAAAAATATGATGGTCATTTTCCTCTTGTGAGAAATTGCCTAATTTAATCCACTGTGATTTCATGGGTTCCTGGCCACAATGCATCATATGAAGAGGTAAATTAGGGGTTAGTACTTTTGAATTATGGCCACCTAAAGTTAGTTTGATAGTTTTTTCACTTATACTGGCTAAGGTTGAATTCATTTGATTGGTTTCTGCTTTTATTCAGAGAACGCAGTTACACTACGTGACAACGATAAAGCAAAACAAAGCAAATATTATGGGAAATAATATACAACGACGGCATCCACACAAATCCCTGAAGGACAGATATTCGTGTTTAAGGCAATTCAGAATCCATGACAGACAAAATAGAGCAGACAATCTGATACAAAACATTTCTATACTGCCTCGGGGTGTTTTTCTATTCAAAAAATACTGAAGAGTCAAGGTCCATGCAAAAGACAGTCTGCTAATAAAAGTACATGTAAGGTAAGGAAGCATAGCATAGCATCTGTCCAGATTGTCAGTTCAATGAACAAGTGGACATTAACAGGTAGTGTTTACATTTGTGCAGATGTTATATGTTATCCCTGACTTCAACTTGCTCTTTGTTTTTGACATAAAGCTTTTGGAAGAAAGGTTAAGGGCAGCACTGTATCACCAACAAGAAAGCAGATAAGCTGAGGGCAATAGGCCATGTCTCTCAGACTTTAGAGGAATTGTCAGACGAGACGAGCTACAACTGCTACCGTAGCTTTGTCACACTTCACTTTTTCAAATCACTTGTCTTTATAATTGTATACAATTGAAAGAATTCTCTAAGTATTGAATCATCTATAAACCGGAAGGATAACTTACTATGTAGAAAAAAAATTGACCATCGTATGTTGTGCTCGTCTGACATAGTAAAATGAAACAATGTTAAAATGAATGACAGCATCAAAATATATGCCGACTCGTGTCTTTTTACTGTCTGTTGTTTGATTTTAGTATGTCGTAAAATGAGACACAGTAGAGGCTGCATTTGTGCATAGGCAGTGTGGAGAAAACTAACTGAAATAGATTATTCCAAGAAAAACAAATAAAAATTAAAACACAGTGTTTAAAAAAACGTAGAAAACATCTTAGGCCTATTTTCGCTAGTTTCCGCTTTTTTACTTTTCAAAGGTAGAATATAATAATGTTATAATAGCCTATAGAGCTGTGTGATATGTATTTATTCATATTGTTTTTGAATTTAGTGTAGGATACTCGCAAGATAAATAGGACCCTTGAAAATATCGACCAATACCTCATTTATTATATACATCTTGTTTGCACGTTTTTTTATATAGGGTGCAGGCCGGGTCAATTCAATGGTGGATGGTAATGTGGGGTGTCTGACCTTTGGGTGCACATATCTAATTGGCAGCCCGCATAATGTAATAGTAGGGGCGTTGGTAATAGGCTGTTATACAGATAGAGGTGCACCTCTGTGATTATTATTATTATTATGCATTTATATAGCGCCATTTATTCCATTGCGCTTTACATGTGAAAAGGGGAAATAAAGACAAGTATAGAAACATGTGTAAGACAAGGGATACACAAGTACATAAGGAGAGGGGACCCTGCCCGCGAGGGCTCACAGTCTACAGGGTATCATGTGAATGACACACTAGGCAAGCATGTGTGTAATTAAATTATTGGGCAGCCAACCCAATGGTGTATAGTGGGTTAGTAATTGGTTGTTTTATAAGTATTTTGCACCTGTGCTGTCCCCACCTTAATAATCATGGGGGGACCTGCTGCATCCTGTTTGTGCATTTGTGTTTGGATACGGTATTGCAAGTATGGCTGCTTTTTCTATCTTTTAGTGATGTTTTTTATTGATTTTTAGTCCTTTTTCAATGATTCATGTCTACCATTGTGTAACATTTCCTTTTCTTTACAACAGTCTGTAAATATCTGGGAAATGAGGAGACCAAGTGATGGAGATTTGGGAAAGGAATGTTGTCCAATTCTTGTCTGATGTAGTATTCTAGCTGCTTAACAGTCCTTTGTCTTCTTTGCTGGATATTCCATTTCATAATATGCCAAATGTTTTCTATTACCGAAAGGTCTGGACTACAGGCAGCCTGATCATCACACAAACTCTTCTTCTGCAAAGCCATACCATCAGAGATGTAGGATTTTGAACTGTGCACTAATAAAAAGCTTATTCCTTCTTCTCGGCTTGAGTCCACAGGATATGGCATTTGTGGTTTCCATAAATAATTTCAAATTTATATTAATTTGACCACAGGACAGTTTTCCATTTTGCCTCATTCTATTTTAAATGAGCTTTGGCACAGGCGGCTTTTGGGCTTTTGTTGATAAGTTTTCTTCTTTGCATGATAGATTTTTAACTAGCATTTGTTGATTACACGGTAAACTGTGTTCACAGACAATGATTTCTGGAAGGATTTCTGAGCCCATGCAGTCATTTACATGACCGAAACATGCTTATTTTTAATGTAGTGGCTTCTGCATGCCAGATCTCAAGATACCATTATGTACAGTATCGGGCTGGAGCACCTTGGGCCCAACAGAGAAAATCATTCTTGGAGCCCACTATGTAGCTACATAGAAATAAATACAAGACCACCAATTGTGCGATATACAGTAACACTCTAATATCAGGGCGTAACATAAGGTAGTACACGTCTTAATGATATAACAGGGGTTGGCGCCCACATTTTGGTTCAAACTCAATGATACATGTTCCCTGGTGTTTATTAACCACTAGGAAATTGTGTTACAGCACCAGTGTAGTGGAGGGGATTTTATGACATCTCATCTATACTCTGAGAAAATCCATGGCGGAAATTAACCGATGCACCACCAATTTCATCCTTTGCAATACAAAGAATCAGGTCAGTGGTAAAGGTACAACATTACATATTAGTAAGCGCAGCAATATTGTTTAAGATTGCTGTACTTGTATGTATTATGTATACCCCTCCTCACATGTAAAGCGCCATGGAATAACTGGCGCTATAATAACAAATAATAATAATATCTGCACAATGTCTGTGTGGATATTTCTGCTGTTAATTTGCTGTTTGATTTCTGCAGCAAATACATTATGTGAATGTCCCCTCTTCTAGCGGTGGGGATCCTAGATCACTTATGCATGACATTGGAGTAATATCAAAAGAGCTTTACCTCACATCCCCCATACACTTTTTACAGAAATCTCCCTGCCACCTATAAGGCCATCACTTTTTATGGAGGGCCTCATTTTGTTTGCAGTATGGAAAGAAAAGTTTTAGTCAGGGGTGATAAAGGGGAGAGAAGTTCAATCAGGGGTGATACAGGGGGATGGAACACAGTCAGTAAGGCACGATACAGGAGGAGGTGATGCAGTCAGTCAGGGGTAATACAGGGCGAGAGAGGCTCAGTCAGCACTGCCAGGGATGATACAGAGGGAGGGGACACAGTCAGTCAGGGGTGTTACAGGGGAAGGTGGCACAGTCAGGGTGATACAGGGGAGGTGATGCAGTCAGGGTGATACAGAGGGAGGTGGCACTGCCAGGGATGATACAGGGGGAGGGGACACAGACAGTCAGAGGTAACACAGGGGGAGGTGGCACAGTCAGGGTGATATAGGGGGAGGTGGCACAAGCAGGGGTGATTCAGGGTGAGTTGGCGCAATCAAGGTGATACAAGTGGAAGTGGCACAGTCAGGGACGATACAGTGGGAGGTGACGCAGACAGGGGTGATACAGGAGGAGGGAGTGCAGTCAGAGGTGACACAGGGTAGAGGGGCTCAGGCAGGGTGATTCTGGGGCGAGGGGGTTCAGCAGGTGTGAAACGGGGAGGAGGTGCAGTCAGGGGTAATTCATGGGTAGAGGGGCTCAGTCAGAGTGATTCCTGGGTGAGAGGATTCAGCAGGGGTGATATGGGGGAGGGGTGCAGTCAGGATGATTCCGGGGTGAGGGGGTGTAGTCAGGGGTGTTATAGTGGGAGAGAGCTCAGTCAGGAGTGATATAGAGGGAGGGGTGCAGTCAGTCGAGTGAAAGGAGAGATGAGGTAATGGGGCTCTCATTTGTGACTAACTAATTTAGCCCCTCTCCCTCTCTCACCCCAGACTAAAGGCCCCCCATTTACAATTACTTTAGGCTGGCAGGGGGGCCCTTGTTCAATCTTTGCAGCTGCAGCAGGGAATCCTCTATCTCCCTCTGTTGCTTACACTGTGGGGGAGGGGAGTGTGTTTTATAGGTGACAGCAGATCATTACTTGAGCTGTGCTGAACGGCCGGGGAGAAGAGGACACAATCAAAGCTAACACTGGCTGTGCTGTTTCCAATCAGTGTTAGCCTTATCAAGAGCTGCTCCCCTCTCCCGCAGAGAAGAAAGGTGAGTGACATAAAAACTCATGAGAACACAAGAGCGCTCTGTTACTTACAATGCTCTGCAGGCTGCAGCAGCCGAACATGTCAGCCGTGTTATCAGTGACGTCCGCACTGTTCTCTGAGTAGCTCTCAGTGCCGGAGCCAGGAGTAGTGGTGACGTCATGCTGGAAGGACTGTTGTGAGTTCATTCTCTGGTTCACCAGTTGTGAGTTCTCCTTCCAGACTCCCTCTGGTGGTAACAGGAGGTAGTGAGGCTGATTTGATCTGTGGAGATCTGCCACCTGAGAATGAGGATGATGATTTGACCTCAAGAGTCTCAGATTGGATTTAAGACAACCGACGCCCTATTCAGTTGCTGGTGATTCCTTCTGGCTTGTCAGCTCTTGGTTTTCAGCTCTGTTCCAGTCATCTAAAGCTAAGTTTTTCTGCTAATGTTCACACTTGATTTTGTTGATCTATTCAGTTTTTTGTGTGGTCAGCCAGCCCCGGCTGGGGGATGTGCTGAATTTCCACTCTTAATTATCAGTATTTTGCCAATTTGCTTTTTGTCCCTTACTAGTTTGGCCTCTTTTCGCTCTGTCTCAGAATATTTCAGAGTGCTGATATAGTGGCAGAAGTCTAGTGACTTCAGGGTTTATTTTGCTATCAGAAGTGTTGGACATTATTTTTGTAGGGTTTTTTGCAGGTTGCAGACAGTGTCTTTCCTTTCCTTTCTGGTTAGTTTGGGCCCCATCGTTTGCTCAGCCTATTTTCCTGCCTGTGTTTGTGCTTTCATCTTGTTTCACCGTCAATACATGTGTGGGGGCTATCTATTCCTTTGGGGTCTGCTCTGGGGCAGTTAGTTTTCCTCTTTTCATGCTTCAGGCTTATTTAGTCCTCCGGCTGAGATGAAGCGTCTAGGAACATCGTAGGTACGCGCCACGGCTGCTGCAAGTTGTGTGGTAGGATCAGGGATCTGCAATCTGCATAGTAACCAACCTCTCTGGTTTTCTGTGACTTAGCTTGTTTTGCTTTTTTCTCCTCGGTGACCCATTCATAGCAGAATCACCAACCATACCGTAGATTCTAGGGTACTCAAAAGCAGGAAAAAGCTGTTAAAAAAGTGTCAGAAATTTTTTTTTTTTTATATTTTTTCCTCTTTTTCTCTGGGGCCGTAGGAGAATTTTTTTTTTCTTTTTCCTAATGGAGATTAAGCAATTGTCTGATAGTGTGGAGCAGCTTGCTGCTGAAGTACAGGGAATTTCCACCTACCTCATTCAGTCACATGCTGCTGAACCTAAGATCCCTACTCCTGATGTGTTTTCTGGGGATCGATCTAAATTTCTGAATTTTAAGAATAATTGTAAATTATTTCTGGCCTTGAAGCCTAACTCATTGGGGAGCTCTGTGCAGCAGGTTAAAATTGTCATCTCCTTGCTGCGCGGCGATCCCCAGGATTGGGCTTTTTCTCTGACACCTGAAAATCCTATTCTGACTAATGTGGATGCATTTTTTCAAGACTTAGGGTTGTTGTATGATGAACCTAATGCTGTTGATCAAGCTGAGAGAACCCTGTTAGCATTAAACCAGGGTCAGGATTCTGCAGAGTTATACAGTATAAAAATTCCAAAAGTGAGCGGTCCTTACTACATGGAATGATAGTGCATTGACAGCTGTCTTTCGGAAGGGTTTATCAGAGACCGGAAAAGATGTTATGGTGGGATTTCCTGTTCCCTCTGGTCTGGATGATTCTATGTCATTAGCCATTCAAGTTGATCGGCGTTTACGTGAACGTAAAACTACACGGGAGGAGCTGCCACCTTTTGAACAAACGTCTGAACCTATGCAATGTGATGGGGTTTTGCCTGGGGCGCAACGTCAGGAGTTTAGAAGGCGTAATAAGCTGTGTTTTTTTTGTGGAGACGTCTCTAATACTATTTCTGTCTGCCCTAAATGAGAGAAACGTTTTGCACACACATTTGCTGTGGGCAGTGTACAACCTAAGTTTCTTTTGGCAATTACTCTGATCTGCTCCTTATCCACGTTTTCCACGAAGGCTTTTGTGGATTCAGGAGCAGCGTTGAATCTGATGGATTTGGACTTTGCTAAACGTTGTGGTTTTTCCATGACGCCTCTGCGGACGCCTATTCCTTTGAGGGGTATTGATGCTACTCCTTTGGCGGAGAATAAACCTCAGTTTTGGACCTAGGTGACAATGCGAGTTGCCCCAGACCACGAAGAAAATTGTAAATTTTTGGTGCTACATAATTTGCATGATACTATTGTTCTGGGTTTTCCTTGGTTGCAAACTCATAATCCAGTTTTGGATTGGAAATCTGGGTCTGTGGTGAGTTGGGGTTGTCAGTGTGCTCTTAGGGGCGCTCCTGTTTTCTCCACCTCTCCTCAGTCTCATGATATTCCTGATTATCTAGCTGATTTTTCTGATGTATTTAGTGAGAGCAAGTCTGCGTCTTTGCCTCCTCATAGGAGTTATGACTGTGCAATTGAGTTGATGCCTGGGTGTAAATTTCCCAAGGGTCGGCTTTTCAACTTATCAGTATCCGAACATGATGCTATGCGATCCTATTTTAAGGAGTCATTGGAGAAGGGTCATATTAGACCATCCTCGTCACCTTTAGGTGCTGGGTTTTTTTTGTGGCCAAGAAAGATGGTTCATTAAGACCGTGTATTGATTATTGTTCCCTTAACAAGATGACAGTTAAATATCAGTACCCGTTACCTCTGATGTCTGATTTATTCTCCAGAGTTAAGAGTACCTGCCGGTTTACTAAGCTTGACCTCAGGGCGGCGTATAATCTTATTCGCATCAAGCACGGGGATGAATGGAAGACGGCGTTTAATACTCCGGAGGGACATTTTGAGCACCTGGTGATGCCTTTTGGGCTCACTAATGCCCCTTCTGTCTTCCAGTCCTTTATGAATGATATTTTCCGTGACTTTGTGGATAGGTTTTTGATCATCTATCTGGATGATATTTTGATCTTTTCTAGTGATTGGGATTCTCATGTGGAACACGTCCGGACTGTGTTCCAGATTTTGAGGGAGAATTCCCTGTTTGTTAAGGGATTGAAATGCCTCTTTGGTGTTCAGAGGATTTCATTTTTGGGATTTATCTTATCTCCATCGACTATTGAAATGGACCCGGCCAAGGTACAGGCCATTTATGATTGGGTTCAGCCTACTTCTTTGAAGGCCCTCCAGAAGTTTTTGGGTTTTGCTAATTTCTATCGTAAATTTATAGGTAATTTTTTGGTATTGTCAAACCACTGACTGATCTGACCAAGGAGGGCGCTGATGTGCTGAATTGGTCTCCTGAGGCTATCTCAGCATTTCAGGAGCTTAAGCAGAGATTTACTTCAGCTCCAGTTTTACGGCAACCTGATGTCTCACTTCCATTTCAGGTGGAGGTAGATGCTCCTGAGATTGGTGCAGGAGCTGTTTTGTCCCAAAAAGACCCTGTGACTTCTAAGATGAATCCCTGTGCCTTCTTTTCTCGAAAGTTCTCCCCATCTGAACGCAACTATGACGTGGGGAATCTGGAATTGTTGGCCATGAAGTGGGCATTTGAGGAGTGGAGACATTGGTTGGAGGGAGCTAGACATCAAGTTGTGGTCCTCATCGATCACAAGAATTTAATTTATCTGGAGTCGGCCAAACGCTTGAATCCTAGACAGGCTAGATGGGCCTTGTTTTTCACGCGTTTTAATTTTGTGGTCTCTTTTCTTCCGGCAACTAAGAATGTTAAGGCAGACGCCCTTTCTAGGAGTTTCTTTGCCGGTTCCCTTAGTGTGACCGAGCCTACTACCATCCTAGGTGAGGGGGTAGTTCTTTCTGCCATTTCGCCCAATTTGAGACACGCCCTGGAGGAATTTCAGGAGGATAAACCTGAGCGTTGCCCTATGGGAAAATTGTATGTTCCTGACCAGTGGAGAAAGAGAGTGATGTCTGAAATTCATTGCTCCGCATTGGCTGGTCATCCAGGTATTTTTGGTACCAGAGATTTGGTGAGTCGGTCCTTTTGGTGGCCTGCCTTATCTCGTGACGTCATGAATTTTGGACAGTCCTGTGGGACTTGTTCTTGGTCTAAACCCTGTTCTTGTTCTAGTGGGTTGCTGATGCCCTTGCCGATGCCCAGGGCCAAGAGGCCATGGACCAATATCTCAATGGATTTTATTTTTGATCTTCCTTTCTCTCAGAGAATGATTGTTATCTGGGTGATTTGTGATAGATTTTCGAAGACGGTCCATCTTGTACCACTCCCAAAGTTGCCAACTTCCACTGAGTTGGTGCCCTTGTTTTTACAACAGATGGTTCGGTTACATGGGATTCCTGAGAACATTGTGTCCGACAGAGGAGTCCAGTTTGTTTCCAGATTCTGGAAAGCCTTTTGTTCCAATCTGGGAATTCAGTTATCCTTCTCCTCCGCATTTCATCCCCAGACCAATGGACAGATTGAGAGAACAAACCAGACCTTGGAGTCTTATTTGAGATGTTTTATATCTGCTGATCAGGATGATTGGGTCTCATTTTTGCCCTTGGCCGAATTCGCACTGAACAATAGAGCTAGTTCTGCCACTTTGATGTCACCCTTTTTCTGTAATTTTGGGTTTCATCCTCGATTCTCTTCAGGGCAAGTGGAATCTTCGTCCTGCCCAGGAGTGGACACTGTGGTTAAGAGAATGCAGCAGATATGGGACCAAGTGGTGGATAAGTTGTCACTCTCTCAGGAAAAGGCCCAGCGATTTTCCAACCGGCATAGGACCATTGGTCCCCGGTTTAAAGTGGGTGATATGGTTTGGTTGTCGTCTAAGAATATTCCTATGAAGGTTGCATCTCCTAAATTTAAGCCAAGATTTATTGGTCCTTATAAGATTTTGGAAATTCTTAATCCTGTTTCGTTTTGATTGGCTCTTCCAGTTACGTTCAAGATCCATAACGTATTTCACAAATCTCTGTTGAAGAGGTTTATTGAGCCAGTGGTTCCTATGGCAGCACCTCCTGACCCTGTGTTGGTTGAAGGCAATGTGGAATATGAGGTAGAGAAAATATTGGATTCTCGTTTGGTTAGACGGAGACTCTGGTATTTGGTCAAATGGAAGTGTTATGGTCAGGAGGATAATTCTTGGGTCTCTGCCTCTGTTATTCATGCCAATAGATGGTTCGTGCTTTTCACCGGGCCCATCCTGATTGGCCTGATGGCGTGGATGAGGGTTCGGTGACTCCTCCTCAAGGTGGGGTACTGTTGTGAGTTCATTCTCTGGTTCAACAGTTGTGAGTTTTCCTTCCAGACTCCCTCTGGTGGTAACAGGAGGTAGTGAGGCTGATTTGATCGGTGGAGATTTGCCACCTGAGAATGAGGATGAGGATTGGACCTCAGGAGTCTCAGATTGGATTTAAGACAGCCGACGCCCTATTCAGTTGCTGGTGATTCCTTCTGGCTTGTCAGCTCTTGGTTTTCAGCTCTGTTCCAGTCATCTAAAGCTAAGTTTTTCTGCTAATGTTCACACTTGATTTTGTTGATCTATTCAGTTTTTTGTGTGGTCAGCCAGCCCCGGCTGGGGGCTGTGCTAAATTTCCACTCTTATTTATCAGTAGAGTTGAGCGATACCGTCCGATACTTCAAAGTATCGGATCGGAATGGATCGGCCGATCTTAAAAAAAAGTATCGGTATCGCCGATTCCTATACCGGAAGTCCCATTCAAGTCTATGGGACTTCCGGTATCGGAATAAGAAAAACCCTGTTTTTGCCTTGTACAGCCTCTCTGGGGTCTGTACGGGCCTTTCGGGGGGCTGTGCCGGCCTGCCAGGGGGTCTGTGCAGGCTCCGGTGGTCTGTGCCGGCCTGCCGGGGGGCTGTGCCGGCCTGCCGGGGGGGCTGTGCAGGCTCCGGGGGGCTGTGCCGGCCTGCCGGGGGGCTGTGCTGGCCTGCCGGTGGTCTGTGCAGGCTCCGGTGGGCTGTGCCGGCCTGCCGGGGGGCTGTGCCAGCCTGCCGGTGGTCTGTGCAGGCTCCGGTGGGCTGTGCCGGCCTGCCGGGGGGCTGTGCCGGCCTGCCGGTGGTCTGTGCAGGCTCCGGTGGGCTGTGCCGGCCTGCCGGTGGTCTGTGCAGGCTTCGGGGGTCTGTGCAGGCATCGTCCGATGGGACTACAAGTCCCATCGGGTGATGCCTGCTACCATGACAGTGATTGACACATTAGCCAATGATGGGACAGTAGTAGTCCCATCATCCGGCTAATGTGTTGAATGTAAAAAAAAAATAAAAAAATTACATGCTACATACATGCTACATTCATACTACATACTACATACATGCTACATTCATACTACATATATACTACATGCAACATACATACTACATATATACTACATGCATGCAACATGCATACTACATATATACTACATGCAACATACATACTACATATATACTACATGCATGCAACATGCATACTACATATATACTACATGCTACATACATACTACATATATGCTACATATATACTACATGCATGCTACATACATACTGCATGCTACATACATACTACATGCTACATACATACTACATATATGCTACATACATACTACATATATACTACATGCATGCTACATACATACTGCATGCTACATACATACTACATGCTACATACATACCACATATATACTACATACATACTACATGTATGCTACATGCTACATACATACCACATACATACTACATACATACTACATACATACTACATGCATGCTACATACATACTACATGCTACATACATACTACATATATACTACATGCATGCTACATACATACTACATGCTACATACATACTACATATATACTACATGCATGCTACATACATACTACATACATACTACATGCATGCTACATACATACTACATGCTACATACATACCACATACATACTACATATATACTACATGCATGCTACATACATACTGCATGCTACATGCATGCTACATACATACTGCATGCTACATGCATGCTACATACATACTACATACATACTACATGCTACATACATACCACATATATACTACATACATACTACATACAATACATTCATACAATACATAAATAGACATACAGTACATATAACATAGAGTAACATACTTACCAATACTTGTCACATTGTTCCCCGAAGCCATTGTCTTTTACGGAATAAATATTAACATAACAAACCACAAAAATACTCACCCACGATCCGAAGCAGTCCACGAGTGTGTCCCACGACGATCTTGGGTAGAGAACTGCAGCATCAGCTGATGCTGCCGTTCTCTACGGGCTGCAGGAATCCAATGACGGAAGGTAGGTATCCTTCCGCACTGTATTCCTCCGCCACTTAAAAAAAAAAAAGTCCCTAGTCTCACTTTATGCCATTGCTGTGTTGGAATTTCCCACGCAGCAATGGCATAAGGTGAGACTAGGGACTTTTTTTTTTAAGTGGCGGAGGAATACAGTGCGGAAGGATACCTACCTTCCGTCATTGGATTCCTGCAGCCCGTAGAGAACGGCAGCATCAGCTGATGCTGCAGTTCTCTACCCAAGATCGTCGTGGGACACACTCGTGGACTGCTTCGGATCGTGGGTGAGTATTTTTGTGGTTTGTTATGTTAATATTTATTCCGTAAAAGACAATGGCTTTGGGGAACAATGTGACAAGTATTGGTAAGTATGTTACTCTATGTTATATGTACTGTATGTCTATGTATGTATTGTATGAATGTATTGTATGTAGTATGTATGTAGTATATATGTGGTATGTATGTAGCATGTAGTATGTATGTAGTATGTATGTAGCATGCATGTAGCATGCAGTATGTATGTAGCATGCATGTAGTATATATGTAGTATGTATGAAGCATGTAGTATGTATGTAGCATGCATGTAGTATGTATGTAGTATGTATGTAGTATGTATGTGGTATGTATGTAGCATGTAGTATGTATGTAGCATGCATGTAGTATATATGTGTTATGTATGTAGCATGCATGTAGTATGTATGTAGTATGTATGTAGCATGCATGTAGTATGTATGTAGTATGTATGTAGTATATATGTAGTATGTATGTAGCATGTAGTATGTATGTAGCATGCATGTAGTATATATGTAGTATTTATGTAGCATATAGTAGGTATGTAGCATGCATGTAGTATGTATGTAGTATGTATGTGGTATGTATGTAGCATGTAGTATGTATGTAGCATGCATGTAGTATATATGTGTTATGTATGTAGCATGCATGTAGTATGTATGTAGAATGTATGTAGTATGTATGTAGCATGCATGTAGTATGTATGTAGTATGTATGTAGTATGTATGTGGTATGTATGTAGCATGTAGTATGTATGTAGCATGCATGTAGTATATATGTGTTATGTATGTAGCATGCATGTAGTATGTATGTAGTATGTATGTAGTATGTATGTAGCATGCATGTAGTATGTATGTAGTATATATGTGGTATGTATGTAGTATGTATGTAGCATGCAGTATGTATGTAGCATGCATGTAGTATATATGTAGTATGTATGTAGCATGTAGTATGTATGTAGCATGCATGTAGTATATATGTAGTATGTATGTAGCATGTAGTATGTATGTAGCATGCATGTAGTATGTATGTAGTATGTATGTAGTATTTTTTTTTTTTTTTAACATTTAACACATTAGCCGGATGATGGGACTACTACTGTCCCATCATTGGCTAATGTGTCAATCACTGTCATGGTAGCAGGCATCGCCAGATGGGACTTATAGTCCCATCGGACGATGCTTGCACAGACCCCCGGACATCGGCACAGCCCCCCGGCAGGCCGGTACAGACCCCCACAGGGTGCACAGACCACCGGCAGGCCGGCACAGCCCCCCGGCAGGCCGGTACAGACCCCCACAGGGTGCACAGACCACCGGCAGGCCGGCACAGCCCCCCGGCAGGCCGGTACAGACCCCGGGCAGTCCACACAGCCCCCCGGCAGGCCGGCAGAGACCCCCGGAAGGCCCGAAATGACGGCGCATCATGATGCGCACACACCGCGCATCATGATGACGTCATTTCGGCTGTCAATCAACTTTGAACTTCCGATTCCGATGCCGACTTCCGATATTGAAAAAATATCGGAAGTCGGTATTGGAATTCCGATACAGCAAGTATCGGCCGATACCCGATACTTGCGGTATCGGAATGCTCAACACTATTTATCAGTATTTTGCCAATTTGCTTTTTGTCCCTTACTAGTTTGGCCTCTTTTTGCTCTGCCTCAGAATATTTCAGAGTGCTGATTGTTGTGAGCTCATTTTCGGGTTTGCCTCTGGCTTCTGGTGAGGGTTGTGGAGCTGGCTGTGCTGACAGAGGAGTAGTGAGTTCTCTATCTGGACTCCCTCTGTTGTTGAAGGGAGGTAATGAAGCTGATCTAAATGGCAGAGACCGGCCACCTGAGGAAGAGGACTGCGATTGGACATCAGGAGTTTCTGATTGGATTTTAGGCAGCTGACTCCCTAGTTCCTTGGTGGTGATTTTTCCTGACTGTGGCTCCTGGTTTCCAGTTTGGCTCCTGCCTTCCTAAAGCTAAGTTTCTAAGTTTTCTCTGCTATTGTTCATATGAGTTTTTGTCTGGTTTACTTAGTTTTTGTGTTCAGCCAGCCCTGGCTGGGACTGGGCTGAATCCCCATTTTGTCTCTGATCAGTTGATCTCTTTTGCTCTGTCTTCAGAATATACCTGAGTGCTGATATAGTGATTTGAAGTCTAGCGACTTCAGGGCCTTTTTCTATCAGACATGTTGGACATTTTTTTTGGCAGGGTTTTTTGCGTGATTGCAGACAGCTGCTTTTCTTTCCTCTCCTTTCTAGTTAGCAAGGGCCCCATCGTTTGCTCAGCCTATCTTTCTACCTGTCTCTGTGTTTTCATCTTGTTTCACCGACAATACATGCTGGGGGCTGTCTATTGCTTTGGGGTCTGCTCTGGGGCAGTTTAGATTTTCTGTTTCTTTCTTTAGGCTTATTTAGGCCGGTTTCACATTAGCG
Organism: Dendrobates tinctorius; assembly: GCF_039654945.1. Taxonomy (NCBI): domain Eukaryota; kingdom Metazoa; phylum Chordata; class Amphibia; order Anura; family Dendrobatidae; genus Dendrobates; species Dendrobates tinctorius. The sequence goes on from NW_027361672.1 coordinate 26,521,630, forward strand.
CTTTTTAAGCGCATGCACGGTCGGGGGTAGCTCCGCCCCCGAGCCGGCTCTCTGCCCGGCGTGCCCGCCCCTTGCTTATAGCGCCGCCTCCTAGCGGACAGCGGCGCCTGCGATCGGCGCACCCTATCTTTAGCATAGGGTGCGCAGATCGTGCGCAGGCCGTGCGCTAGTTGCGCTTTGACCTGCGCTGCGCACTTTTGACGGTGCGCCGTGCGCGCCAAAATCGAACTTTTCGGATTTTGGCGCGCACGGCGCACCGTCAAAAGTGCGCAGCGCAGGTCAAAGCGCAACTAGCGCACGGCCTGCGCACGATCTGCGCACCCTATGCTAAAGATAGGGTGCGCCGATCGCAGGCGCCGCTGTCCGCTAGGAGGCGGCGCTATAAGCAAGGGGCGGGCACGCCGGGCAGAGAGCCGGCTCGGGGGCGGAGCTACCCCGGCCATGCGTGCGCTTAAAAAGCGCTAATGTGAAACCGGCCTTAGCTCTCCGGCCATGATGAGGCGTCTAGGACCACCATAGGCACGCTCCACGGCTACTGCTAGTTGTTGTGGATAGGATCAGGGGTCTGCAATCCGCTAGTTACCAACCTCTCTGGTTTTCTGGGCTTAGCTTGCTTTTTGGTTTTTCCTCCTTGGTGACTCATTCATAACCGAAGCACCAGCCATACCGCAGATTCTAGGATACTCAAAATCAGGAGAGAATTGTAAAAGGAAAAAAAAAAAGTGTCAGAATTTTTTTTTTATATGTATATTTTCTCCTCTTTTTCTCTGGGGCCGTAGGAGGATTCTTTTTTTTTTTTTTTTCTTTTTCTCCATGATGGAGATTAAGCAATTGTCTGATCGTGTGGAGCAGCTCGCTGCTGAAGTGCGGGGAATTTCCGCCTATCTCACTCATTCACATGCTGTTGAACCAAGGATCCCTGCTCCTGATGTGTTTTCTGGGGATCTGTCTAAATTTTTGAATTTTAAGAATAATTGTAAATTATTTCTTGCCTTGAAGCCTAGCTCATTGGGGAGCTCTGCGCAGCAGGTTAAAATTATCATCTCCTTGCTGCGCGGCGATCCCCAGGATTGGGCGTTTTCATTGACACCAGAAGATCCTGTTTTGACTAATGTGAATGCATTTTTCAAGCCTTGGGGTTGTTATATGATGAACCTAATGCTATTGATCAAGCTGAGAGAGCCCTATTGGCATTGAACCAGGGTCAGGATCCTGCAGAGTTATACTGTCAGAAATTTCGAAAGTGGGCGGTCCTTACTACATGGAATGATAGTGCATTGGCAGCTCTCTTTCGGAATGGTTTGTCTGAGACTTTAAAAGATACTATGGTGGGATTTCATGTTCCCTCTGGTATTGACGATTCTATGTCATTAGCCATTCAAGTTGATCGGCGTTTACGTGAACGCAAGACTACACGGGAGGCGCTGCCACATTTTGAACAAATGTCTGAACCTATGCAATGTGATAGAGTTTTGTCTAGGGCGCAACGTCAGGAGTTTAGAAGGTGTAATAAGCTGTGTTTTTTCTGTGGAGATGCCTCTCATGTTATTTCTGTCTGCCCTAAACGAGAGAAAGGTTTTGCACACACATTTACTGTGGGTGGTGTACAACCTAAGTTTCTTTTGGCAATTACTCTGATCTGCTCCTTATCCACATTTTCCGCGAAGGCTTTTGTGGATTCAGGAGCAGCCTTGAATCTAATGGACTTGGATTTTGCTAAACGTTGGTGTTTTCCTATGACACCTCTGCGGACGCCTATTCCTTTGAGGGGTATTGATGCTACTCCTTTGGCGAAGAATAAACCTCAGTTTTGGACCCAGGTGATAATGCGGGTCACCCCAGACCACCAAGAAAATTGCAGATTTTTGGTGTTGCATAATTTACATGATATCATTGTTCTGGGTTTTCCCTGGTTGCAAATCCATAATCCGGTTTTGGATTGGAAATCTGTGTCTGTGGTGAGTTGGGGTTGTCGGTGTGCTCTTGGTGACACTCCTGTTTTCTCCACCTCTCCCCAGTCGCATGATGTTCCTGACTATTTGGCTTATTTTTAAGATGTACAGTGGGGAGAAAAAGTATTTAGTCAGTCAGCAATAGTGCAAGTTCCACCACTTAAAAAGATGAGAGGCGTCTGTAATTTACATCATAGGTAGACCTCAACTATGGGAGACAAACTGAGAAAAAAAAATCCAGAAAATCACATTGTCTGTTTTTTTTTCATTTTATTTGGATATTATGGTGGAAAATAAGTATTTGGTCAGAAACAAAATTTCATCTCAATACTTTGTGATATATCCTTTGTTGGCAATGACAGAGGTCAAACGTTTTCTGTAAGTCTTCACAAGGTTGCCACACACTGTTGTTGGTATGTTGGCCCATTCCTCCATGCAGATCTCCTCTAGAGCAGTGATGTTTTTGGCTTTTCGCTTGGCAACACGGACTTTCAACTCCCTCCAAAGGTTTTCTATAGGGTTGAGATCTGGAGACTGGCTAGGCCACTCCAGGACCTTGAAATGCTTCTTACGAAGCCACTCCTTCGTTGCCCTGGCGGTGTGCTTTGGATCATTGTCATGTTGAAAGACCCAGCCACGTTTCATCTTCAATGCCCTTGCTGATGGAAGGAGGTTTGCACTCAAAATCTCACGATACATGGCCCCATTCATTCTTTCATGTACCCGGATCAGTCGTCCTGGCCCCTTTGCAGAGAAACAGCCCCAAAGCATGATGTTTCCACCACCATGCTTTACAGTAGGTATGGTGTTTGATGGATGCAACTCAGTATTCTTTTTCCTCCAAACACGACAAGTTGTGTTTCTACCAAACAGTTCCAGTTTGGTTTCATCAGACCATAGGACATTCTCCCAAAACTCCTCTGGATCATCCAAATGCTCTCTAGCAAACTTCAGACGAGCCCAGACATGTACAGGCTTAAGCAGTGGGACACGTCTGGCACTGCAGGATCTGAGTCCATGGTGGCGTAGTGTGTTACTTATGGTAGGCCTTGTTACATTGGTCCCAGCTCTCTGCAGTTCATTCACTAGGTCCCCCCGCGTGGTTCTGGGATTTTTGCTCACCGTTCTTGTGATCATTCTGACCCCACGGGGTGGGATTTTGCGTGGAGCACCAGTTCGAGGGAGATTATCAGTGGTCTTGTATGTCTTCCATTTTCTAATTATTGCTCCCACAGTTGATTTCTTCACTCCAAGCTGGTTGGCTATTGCAGATTCAGTCTTCCCAGCCTGGTGCAGGGCTACAATTTTGTTTCTGGTGTCCTTTGACAGCTCTTTGGTCTTCACCATAGTGGAGTTTGGAGTCAGACTGTTTGAGGGTGTGCACAGGTGTCTTTTTATACTGATAACAAGTTTAAACAGGTGCCATTACTACAGGTAATGAGTGGAGGAAAGAGGAGACTCTTAAAGAAGAAGCTACAGGTCTGTGAGAGCCAGAAATCTTGATTGCTTGTTTCTGACCAAATACTTATTTTCCACCATAATATGCAAATAAAATGAAAAAAAACCAGACAATGTGATTTTCTGGATTTTTTTTTCTCAGTTTGTCTCCCATAGTTGAGGTCTACCTATGATGTAAATTACAGACGCCTCTCATCTTTTTAAGTGGTGGAACTTGCACTATTGCTGACTGACTAAATACTTTTTTTCCCCACTGTATTTAGTGAGAGCAAGTCTGTGTCTTTGCCTCCTCATAGGAGTTATGACTGTGCAATTGAGTTGAGACGTGGGTGTAAATTTCCCAAGGGTCGACTTTTCAATTTATCTGTAACCGAACACGAGGCTATGCAATCTTATATTAAGGAGTCGTTGTAGAAGGGTCATATTAGACCATCCTCTTCGCCCTTAGGTGCTGTTTTTTTTTTCTTGGCCAAGAAGGATGGTTCATTAAGGCCTTGTATTGACTATCGTTCCCTCAACGAAATTACGGTTACATTTCAGTATCCGTTACCCTTGATTTCTGATTTATTCTCCAGATTTAAAGGTGCTTGCTGGTTTACTAAGCTTGACCTCAGGGAGGCGTATAATGTTATTCGCATCAAGCATGGGGATGAATGGAAGACGGCGTTTAATACTCCGGAGGGACATTTTGAGTACCTGGTGATGCCTTTTGGGCTCACTAATGCCCCTTCTGTCTTCCAGTCCTTCACGAATGATATTTTCCGGGACTTTGTGGATAAGTTTTTGATCATCTATCTGGATGATATTTTGATCTTTTCCAGGGATTGGGATTCTCATGTGGAACATGATCGGACTGTGTTCCGGATTTTGAGGGAGAATTCCTTGTATGTTAAGGGATCGAAGTGTCTTTTTGGTGTACAGAGGATTTCATTTTTGGGATTTATTTTGTCTCCGTCAACTATTGAAATGGACCCGGCCAAGGTACAGGCCATTTATGATTGGGTTCAACCCACTTCTTTGAAGGCTCTCCAGAAGTTTTTGGGTTTTGCTAATTTTTATCATAAATTTATTGCTAATTTTTCTGGTATTGCTAAACCACTGACTGATTTACCTAAGAAGGGTGCTGATGTGCTGAATTGGTCTTCAGAGGCTGTTTCAGCCTTTGAGGAGCTGAAGCGGAGGTTCACTTCTGCTCCAGTTTTGCGGCAACCTGATGTCTCACTTCCTTTTCAGGTGGAGGTAGACGCTTCAGAGATTGGTGCAGGAGCTGTTTTGTCCCAAGAAGATCCGGTGACGTCTAAAATGAATCCCTGTGCCTTCTTTTCCCGAAAGTTCTCCCCATCTGAACGCAACTATGATGTGGGGAATCGGGAATTGTTAGCCATGAAATGGGCATTTGAGGAGTGGAGACATTGGTTGGAGGAAGCTAGACATCAAATTGTGGTCCTCACTGACCACAAGAATTTGATTTACCTTGAGTCGGCCAAACGCTTGAATCCTAGACAGGATAGGTGGGCCTTGTTTTTTACGCGTTTTGATTTTGTGGTCTGCTTTCTTCCAGGCACTAAGAATGTTAAGGCAGACGCCCTTTCTAGGAGTTTCTTTGCTGACTCTCCTATTGTGACCAAGCCTACCACCATCCTAGGTGAGGGGGTAGTTCTTTCTGCCATCTCTCCCGATTTGAGACATGCTCTGGAAGAATTCCAGGAGGACAAACCTGAGCGTCATCCTATGGGAAAATTGTATGTTCCTGACCAGTGGAGGAAGAGAGTGATGTCTGAAGTTCATTGTTCTGCATTGGCTGGTCATCCGGGTATTTTTGGTACCAGAGATTTGGTGAGTCGGTCTTTTTGGTGGCCCGCCTTATCTTGTGATGTCAGGAATTTTGTGCAGTCCTGTGGGACTTGTTCTCGCTCTAGTGGGTTGTTGATGCCCTTGCCGGTGCCTAAGAGGCCATGGACCCATATTTCAATGGATTTTATTTCTGATCTTCCTGTCTCTCAGAGAATGACTGTTATCTGGGTGATTTGTGATAGATTCTCTAAGATGGTCCATCTTGTACCACTCCCAAAGTTGCCATCTTCCTCAGAGTTGGTACCCTTGTTTTTTCAACAGGTGGTTCATTTGCATGGGATTCCTGAGAACATTGTATCGGACAAAGGAGTTCAGTTTGTTTACAGATTCTGGAAAGCCTTTTGTTCCAAGCTGGGAATTCAGTTGTCCTTCTCCTCTGCGTTTCACCCTCAGACCAATGGGCATACGGAGAGAACAAACCAGACTTTAGAGTCCTATTTGAGATGTTTTATATCTGCTGATCAGGATGATTGGGTTTCATTTTTGCCATTGACTGAATTCGCTTTAAATTATAGAGCTAGTTCTGCCACCTTGATGTCGCCCTTTTTCTGCAACTTTGGGTTTCATCCTCGATTTTCTTCAGGGCAAGTGGAATCTTCAGCCTGCCCAGGTGTTGACACTGTGGTAGAGAGAATGCAGCAGATTTGGGACCAAGTAGCGGATAAGTTGCCTCTCTCCCAGGAAAAGGCCCAGCTGTTTTCTAACCGTCATAGGACCATTGGTCCCCGCTTTAAAGTGGGTGATATGGTTTGGTTGTCATCAAAGAATATCTCTATGAAGGTGGCTTCTCCAAAGTTCAAGCCAAGATTTATTGGACCGTACAAGATTTTGGAGATTCTTAATCCGGTTTCTTTTCGATTGGCTCTTCCTGGTACATTTAAGATCCATAACGTGTTTCATAAGTCACTGTTGAAGAGATATGTTGAGCCAGTAGTTCCAGTGGCTGCACCTCCTGACCCTGTATTGGTTGAAGGCAATGTGGAATATGAGGTAGAGAAAATACTGGATTCTCGTCTGGCTAGACGGAGACTCCAGTATTTGGTCAAGTGGAAGGGTTATGGCCAGGAGGACAATTCTTTGGTCTCTGCCTCTGATATTCATGCCGATAGATTTGTTCATGCTTTTCATCGGGCCCATCCTGATCGGCCCGGTGGCGTGGATGAGGGTTCAGTGACCCCTACTCAAGGGGGGGTACTGTTGTGAGCTCATTTTCGGGTTTGCATCTGGCTTCTGGTAAGGGTTGTGGAGCTGGCTGTGCTGACAGAGGAGTAGTGAGTTCTCTATCTGGACTCCCTCTGTTGGTGAAGGGAGGTAATGAAGCTGATCTAAATGGCAGAGACCGGCCACCTGAGGAAGACGACTGCGATTGGACATCAGGAGTTTCTGATTGGATTTTAGGCAGCCGACTCCCTAGTTCCTTGGTGGTGATTTTTCCTGACTGTGGCTTCTGGTTTCCAGTTTGGTTCCTGCCTTCCTAAAGCTAAGTTTTCTCTGCTATTGTTCATATGAGTTTTTGTCTGGTTTACTTAGTTTTTGTGTTCAGCCAGCCCTGGCTGGGACTGGGCTGAATCCCCATTTTGTCTCTGATCAGTTGATCTCTTTTGCTCTGTCTTCAGAATATACCTGAGTGCTGATATAGTGATTTGAAGTCTAGCGACTTCAGGGCCTTTTTCTATCAGACGTGTTGGACTTTTCTTTGGCAGGGTTTTTTTGCATGATTGCAGACAGCTGCTTTTCTTTCCTGTCCTTTCTAGTTAGCGAGGGCCCCATTGTTTGCTCAGCCTATATTTCTACCTGTGTCTGTGTTTTCATCTTGTTTCACCGACAATACATGTTGGGGGCTGTCTATTGCTTTGGGGTGTGCTCTGGGGCAGTTTAGATTTTCCCTTTCTTTCTTTAGGCTTATTTAGTTCTCCGGCCATGACGAGGCGTCTAGGACCACCGCAGGCATGCTCCACGGCTACTGCTAGTCGTTGTGGATAGGATCAGGGGTCTGCAATCCGCTAGTTACCAACCTCTCCGGTTTTCTGGGCTTAGCTTGCTTTTTGTTTTTTCCTCCTCGGTGACTCATTCATAACAGCTGATATAGTGGGAGAAGTCTATTGACTTCAGGGTTAATTTTGCTATCAGAAGTGTTGGACATTATTTTTGTAGGGTTTTTTGCAGGTTGCAGACAGTGTCTTTCCTTTCCTTTCTAGTTAGTTTAGGCCCCATCGTTTGCTCAGCCTATTTTCCTGCCTGTGTTTGTGCTTTCATCTTGTTTCGCCGTCAATACATGTGTGGGGGCTATCTATTCCTTTGGGGTCTGCTCTGGAGCAGTTAGTTTTCCCCTTTTCATGCTTCAGGCTTATTTAGTCCTCCGGCTGTGACGAAGCGTCTAGGAACATCGTAGGTACGCTCCACGGCTGCTGCTAGTTGTGTCGTAGGATCAGGGATCTGCAATCTGCATAGTTACCAACCTCTCTGGTTTTCTGTGACCTAGCTAGTTTTGCTTTTTTCTCCTCGGTGACCCATTCATAACAGAGGATGTCCTGCTCGTGGCTCCTCCCACAGTTAGTCAGAGAGGAGTGCAGGCTTCACTGATTACACAGCTGACATGTTCGACTGCTGCAGACTGTGGCACACTGTAACAGAGTGCTCTTGTGTTATCATGACTTTTTCTGTCACTGCTAGGGGAGAGCGGTCGGTATGCCCAGTGCTGGCTCAGTGACTTATGTTCACTTTGCAGATTGTGTTAAACACTGCCGGCTGCTAAAGTAAAATTAATATCCACCCCTCTCCACACCCATGGGGGAGAGGAGAGCAGTGAATATTCATTTCTCTTCAGCAGCAGGAACAGGCTTTAGCCACAGCAGCCGGCTTCTGCTTTCTGTCACCCGCTGCTGCTCCGCTGGCACCTGGGCCGGACTGGCCATCTCACATTTCTGGCAAATGCCAGAATGGCCTGTCAGTACGTGGGCTGCCTTGTCTGCTATAATTGTTAAGAGAATTAGTGTTCTCAAGACACCCATACTATTTAGATGAAGGAATTGAGGGTAAACTGATTAAATTTGCTGATGACACAAAGCTAGGAGGGATAGCTAATACTAGAGAAGAGAGAAAGGATTCAAAAAGATATAAATAAACTGGAGAAGTGGGCAGCAACTAACAGAATGGTTTTTAACAGGGAAAAATGCAAAGTACTACATCTGGGCAATAAAAATGAAAAAAGCATATACAGAATGGGAGGAATAGGGCTAAGCAACAGCACATGTGAAAAAGACTTGGGTATACTAATAGATCAGACTGAATATGAGTCAAGAGTGTGATGCAGCAGCAAAAAAGGCAAATGCAATTCTAGGATGTATTACCAGAAGCATACAGTCTAGATCATGTGAAGTCATTATTTCCCTCTACTCCTCTTTGGTCAGACCTCATCTGGAATATTGTGTCCAGTTTTGGGCACCACATTTTAAAAAAGACATCAACAAACTGGAGCAAGTTCAGAAAAGAGCGACGAGAATGGTAACCGGTCTGCAAACCCTGTCTTATGAGGAAAGGTTGCAGGATTTGGGAATGTTTAGTTTGCAAAAGAGGAGACTTAATAGCTGTCTACAAATATCTAAAGGGCTGTCACATTGTAGAAGGATCAACTTTATTCTCATTTGCACAAGGAAAGACTAGAAGCAATGGGATGAAACTGAATGGGAGGAGACACAGATTAGATATTAGAAAAAACTTTTTGACAGTTAGAGTGATCAATGAGTGGAACAAGCTGCCACGAGAAGTGGTGAGTTCTCCTTCAATGGAAGTCTTCAAACAGAGGCTGGACAGACATCTGACTGGGATGATTTAGCGAATCCTGCTTTGAGCAGAGGGTTGGACCAGATGGCCCAGGAGGTCCCTTCCAACTCTACGATTCTATGATTCTATGATTAAGAATTGTGACGGAGCACAAAGTCGCTGACTACATCACTTACCCCAGAAGTCCACAGGTAGCATTAAAAACATTGGTCTTGTAGTAAATGTTACTTTCCTCAATTCAAGGTAATGTTAGCAATATATCCCATCTGATTCTTTGGGACGGGGACAACATGGGCCTGTCTGATTTCAAATCCCAGGGCTGAACTTCAGCCCCAGTCCATACCTGGCTGGCGCCGAGGGCCCCCATAGCAGCTGTTCACTGGCTGGGAGCCCCTGGAGCAGTGGGGCCCTAGGCAGCAGCTCTCTATGTCAGCACCCACCGGAGTATCGAATTGGCAATCTGGGGGTAGAATCTCTGCTCCCTTTTTGGAAAATGCATCCTCAAAATCCTTCAGGTACTCCGAAATGCCCTCCAGACTGGTGGATGACACAGACACATTAACAAGGCAACCTTTAGAACTATTAGGACCAAAATTAACAATGCCCTGAGATTCCCAATCAATGATCGGGTTATGTAACAGTAACCAGGGAAACCCCAACACCAGTTCTGCAGGTAAATTATCCATAATAAAATATGTAATACGTTCTTGATGACAGGCCCCCACCTTAAAGATAAACTCGGGAGATAAACTTAAAAACTTTCTTAGTAAGGGATGTTTTATCAATGGCCACGATATTAATGGGAGTTTCCAACCTGACTGTCCCTATCTTACATTTGGCCACCAAATGAGAGTCAATCAAGTTCAAAGATGACCCACAATCCACAAAAGCTGAAGTGGAGGTACAACCGTTCTTGGCACAAAGTTCTACTTCCAACAGTAGTTTAAGAGATGAGGAAAAAGGTACCTGAGAGTCTGGGCAACCTCCTCGACAGTTACCCAGACTTAGGCGTTTCCCGACACCATGGGAGTAGGAGAGGAGGGACAGTCCTTTTTCCAGTGTCACGGACTACCACAGTAGAAAGAGAGTTTCCCATCATGTCATCATCTCCTCTCCCTTTCCTTGACGGTGGTGACCCCCACCTCCATGGGCTCGGACTGAGGTGTAGCATCAGGGTTACTCGGAAGCAAAGGATCTTCTCGCTGCATGACACCCCTCTCCCTTAGTCTTCGATCCATCCAGATGGCTTGAGTCATAGCATCCTTCAAAGAGCTAGGTGGTGGATGGAGAGCCAGAGTGTCCTTCAAATGGTCAGACAGCCCCCTCCGGAACTGACAACTGAGTGCAGAGTCGTTCCATGAGACTTCTGGGGACGATCGTCTAAACTTCGAGCAATACCACTCAGCTGAGAGCATTACCTGAGCAAGACCCATGATAGTATCCTCTGCCACCCTGACAGGGTCTGATTCGTCATAGATAATCCCTAGTGCATCAAAAAACCTATCCACCGACATCCATTCAGGGGCAGTAGGGGACAATGAGAAAGCCCAAGATTGGGACCTTCCGTGAGTAAGGAAATAATTGTTCCTATCTCCAGTGAATCAAGGTCTAAGTGAAAACAACAATTTATAACTCTCCCTGAACGTACGAAACTTATTCTTCTCACTAGCAAAGGTGTCACGGAGCTTGACTGAGGGTTCGGTGCAAGGTGACATCTACAGAATCACCAGAGCTGCTGACATCATGGGGGTGGTACCCTGCACAGTTTTAACCATCTCCGTCAACTCTTTCTGCATTTCAGTTTGAGACATGGCCGGGGACCTATATTCCACTGACAATTCCCGCATCATCTACGTCAAACTGGGCACCTGGTTAGCCAGATTGCGCAGCGGATCCATAGCCAGGGAAAAAAAATTAATAAACCCCTCTAAATATGTGGTCAGTTATAATCTAATGCCTGCTGCAGCACAGTAGAACACAACCTCCACCAGGGGGTGCGGGTGAAGTAAAGCAGGTACCTTCACAGTGAAACCACAGAGCAACAGGCAGGAGAGAGTAGGTGGCGGAAGAGTAGTCAGAAATGCCGGGTCAGCAGCAGAGAGGGAACAAAGTACCAGAGGTCACAGCAATACACGTGGTCAGAAGCAAGCCAGAGAAGTCAGTGCCAGCCTGAAGCAGGAAAGCCAGAATTCTTCAAATGGTCATACAGTCCCCTCCAGAACTGACATCTGAGTGCTGAGTTTTTCCATGAGACTTCTGGGGACCATCGTCTAAACTCCGAGCAATACCCCTCGGCTGAGAGCTTTCCCTGAGCAAGACCCAGGATAGTATCCTCTGCCACCCTGACACAGTCTGGTTCGTCATAGATAAGTCCTAGGGCTTCAAAAAACCTATCCATGAACATCCGTTCAGGGTCAGTATGGGACAACAAGAGAGCCCAAGATTGGGGACCTTCCCCAAATAAGGAAATAATTATTCTCATCCCCAGAGGATCGAGGTCTAAGTGAAAACAGCAATTTACAACTCTCCCTGAATGTACAAAACTTATCCTTCTCACCAGCAAAGGTGTCAGGGAGCTTGACCAAGGGTTCGGTGCAAGGCAACATCTACAGAATCACTAGACCTGCTGACAACATGGGGGGTGCTACCCTGCACAGTTTTAACCATCTCCATCAACTCTTTCTGCAATTGAGTTTGGGACATGGCCAGGGCCCCATGTTCCACCAACAATTCCCGCATCATCTACGTCAAACTGGACACGTAGTCAGCCAGATTGCACAGCAAATCCATAGCCAGGGAAAAAAATTAATAAACCCCTCTAAATATGTGGTCAGTTATAATGTAATGCCTGCTGCAGCGCAGTAGCACACAACCTCCAACAGGGGGTGCAGGTGAAGTAAAAGGTACACTCACAGTGAAACCACAGAGCAACAGCAAGGAGCCACTAGGTGGCGGAAGAATAGTCAGAAAAGCCGGGTCAGCAACAGAGAGGGAATGAAATACCAGAGGTCACAGCAATACACGTGGTTAGAAACAAGCCAGAGAAGTCAGAGCCAGTCGGGAGCAGAAAAACCAAAGACAGAAGACAGTCAAACAGGTAAAAGGACAAGCCGAGTTAAATACCAAGGGGTCACAACACAGAGAGCGAGCACTACGACGAGCGAAGTCACAGGGGAACACAGGAACGGGACCTAGGTAAACAGGCAGAGGACTGACAGGGTCAGCTGCTCAAGCCAGAGACAGGAAGTCTAACTGATGCTGTTTGCAGGTAACAGCAGACTGAAATAGCCAGACAGATCCCAAGATGAGGCAGGGAAGAACCTACTACCCTCTTTGCTTTTGAGACACTCTGTCTCTCTAACATGCTTTTTTATACAGATTCATGTGACTTAGTTGAAAGTTAACCCAGTACAACTTACAGTACTTCTCCAACCTTTTGTTAGTTCTGTCTCTGCTTTTTTGATATGTGTTTTTTCCATAAATTACTAAATGAGTTATTTTTTTTCAAATGAAATGCAAAAATGTCTAACTTTCAGCTTCTGTTACTTGAGATCACTAAATCATTGCATTCTTGTTTTCTTTAAATTTTACACAGTGACTCAACTTCCTTGGATTTGGGGTTGTATAAACCAAAATCAATTTGTCCATAGTTCTTGAGGGAAAATCTAGGTACGGTATTTTCTGCACATATTGCCAGATGAAATTACATTGGTAAAAACTAAATGCACATAAACTTTTGCGATCATAAGCCTCAAGCTATCAACTTATGTTTGCCATCATTTCTCCCTCATTGATAAAAAAAATGGAAAAAAAATTATGCTAATGGTGATATTTTCTCTTTTGTGCTACTGAATCGGCACTGTATCAGTAACAGAAATAAAAAATAAATAATGGATGGCAAAGGATTTTCTACTTGGTAATCGAATCACATCAGTAATACTTACATGACCTATATAATTGATGTGACATTTAAGTAATAAAAATGCAGAAATAATTTAGAATAAAAAAGCAATAGAAAAAATGTAAAATTAATAACAAAATCATTATAAAAAACTAAACTAAAAAGATATTCTCAAATTCAGATGAGAAAATTCATTAATAAACATGTACAGTACCTCAGTTAATTTAAAGAGGAGTGTGAAATAATTGACTGACATACCAAATATTCAATGCTGTTTCATTTAGTCTTAGTAATATACCATTAGGACTCAGGTGTCTAATGGTGTAGCTTTTTGTATCATTTTTTCACATAAGGCACATCCAAACTCCTAATACATGCGCTAATTATCAGCAGTTTCAGCAGCTTTTTAATTGGACTTCTTCTCTACTGACCTTATCTAAACCATTAAAGAATGTTACAGCGTTTCCACCTTTAAGTCTTCTTTTCCAAAGCTGTTTCACCTTGTCAGGTCATAGATTGGTAAAAAAAAATGGATTAATAATACCTAAAAGATATACAAGTTAATTTCAATATCCAAAATGCCTTCTTTTCAATACTCCAGATTTGTTTTAATTTTCAATGTTTTTCAAACTTTTTTTCTTATTCTTCCCATGTATCTTGTGTACAACGCTATCTACTGTTATATTGAGTGTAGTTAGACAGTCTGGAGTTTTATCTATATATGGAGGAAATGTAGAATTTGTAGAAACTAAATCTTTCCAAAACTGAACTTATTGTGTTTCCTTTGTTTACTAACCTACCTAAATCTGATATTTCTATTTCCGTGTACGGTGCAGCCATCATTTCCAGTCAGTATGCCCTCTATCTTGGGGTTACATTTGTTTCTGATTGTTTCACTCCCTGTATCCAAACAGTTGCATGCTCATGGCACATGCACATCTAAAAGATCTTTAGATTCCACTCTTTTCTTACCATTGAAACTGAAAAAATTGTTTACTGTCATTCTGATCCATTATTGCCTTTCTGTTGCAACTTACTTTTAATAGGTCTTCCCCTCAATGAACTCTCCTCTCAACAGTCAATCTTAAAAAGGACCTTTCACCAAATTTTTCATGTTGCACTATACATATGATGCAATAGTGGCTGCAGAGTGGAGTTGCGGAGATATTAGCAATCAAAATATTTGCCACCTAATAAGTTAACTTTAGCTATGTCTAAGTGGATATTATTAGATACTTATCATTGAGTGTACTTCTCCATGTATGAGTTGCTCTCTGATAGCAAGCACCTGGACTTAAAGGAGTATTCCCATCTCCAAGATCCTATCCCAATATGTAGTAGGTATAGTAATAATAATATTAGCAATTAGAAATGTAGACTAGTTTTTCTGATTCACTATGTCTCTTTCTTCATGTGCAGGCATTGCAGGACCTTAGGTATCCATGGTTATGAGCACTGATATCATGACAGTTAGCTAGCTAGTTTTTAGTAGTCGTAATCATGGATACTACTAATACTCATCATGTGCTATTTGTGAGCGGACACTTTGATTTGAATTGCCATCTGGGAGACTGCATTGTTCTTTATACCATGTGATCGCGTGATGTGATCACATTCAGATGACACTGACACGTGACTGTGTCACATGTCACAGATGTTATGATTACTGTACAATCAGGAAGCAGTGCATGAGTGGAACCCCCAAATCACACACCAGTAAAGTAATTAGTGGAGGCAATTGCCCATTGTCATTGGCCATTGATGGTTTAAATAGCCACTTTGCCAGCTGCCTATCACTCCTGGATTAAGCCTTTCATTGTGAAATGCACATCAGGTGTTGTGTCTTTCTGGATTCCTATATTGCTGGTAAGGTTACCTTTATTTTTGGTCTGTACCTGTTGTGCATATTTTCTTGTGGAAGGTCTAAAATTAATACTGCTGGTGTATCAACTAATGTCATCATATTGACAGCTTGTATTATGTCTACTTGTATGCTGACATTATGTGCATGTGTACCATAGCCTACCATGATTTATATATGGTTTTAATATGCAGTTCCAAGATGGAGCTGTAGGAATTTATCAGGACTTCTGCAGAAATCTAGCCTGTCATAGACATATACAGTGGGGAAAAAAGTATTTAGTCAGCAACCAATTGTGCAAGTTCTCCCACTTAAAAAGAAGAGAGGTCTGTAATTGACATCATAGGTCGACCACAACTATGAGAGTTAAAGTAAGAAAACAAATCCAGAAAATCACCTTGTCTGATTTGGCAAGATTTATTTTGCAAATTGTAGTGGAAAATTAGTATTTGGTCATTAACAAAAGTTCATGTCAATATTTTGTTATATATCCTTTGTTGGTAATGACAGCGGTCAAATGTTTTCTGTAAGTCTTCACAAGGTTGGCACATACTGTTAGTGGTATGTTTGCCCATTCCTCCATGCAGATCTCTTCTAGAGCAGTGATGTTTGGGCCTGTTGCTGGGCAACACAGACTTTCAAATCCCTCCAAAGGTTTTCTATGGGGTTGAGATCTGAAGACTGGCTAAGCCATTCCAGGACCTTCACATGCCTCTTACGAAGCCACTTCTTCATTGCCCTGGTGGTGTGCTTGGGATCATTATCATGCTGAAAGACCTATCCACATTTCATCTTCAATGCCCTTGCTGATGGAAAGAGGTTTGCACTCAAAATCTCATGATACATGGCCCCATTCATTCTTTCATGTACACGGATCAGTCGTACTGGTCCCTTTGCAGAGAAACAGCCCCAAAGCATGATGTTGCAACCCCATTCTTCACAGTAGGTATGGTGTTCTTTGGATGCAACTATACAACTTAGCATTCTGTCTCCTTCAAACATGTTCTACTTTGGTTTCATCAGACCATATGACATTCTCTCAATACTCTTCTGGATAATCCAAATGCTCTCTAGCAAACTTCATAAGGGCCCGGACATGTACTGGCTTAAGCAGGGGGACATGTCTGGCACTGCAGGATCTGAAATCCTGGTGGCGCAGTGTGTTACTAATGGTAGCCTTTGTTACAGTGGCACCAGCTCTATGCAGGTCATTCACTAGGTCCCCCTGTGTGGTTCTGAGATTTTTGCTCAGCGTTCTTGTGATCATTTTGACCCCAGGAGGAGAAATATTGTGTGGAGCTCCAAATCGAGGGAGATTATCAGTGGTCTTGTAGGTCTTCCATTTTCTTGTTATTGCTCCCACAGTTGATTTCATCACAAGTTGCTTGCCTATTGCTGATTCAGTCTTCCCAGACTGGTACAATTTTGTTTCTGGTGAGCTTCAGCAGCTCTTTGCTCTTCACGATAGTGGAGTTTGGAGTGTGACTGTTTGAGGTGTCTTTTATACTGATAACAAGTTCAAACAGATGCCATTACAACAGGTAATGAGTGGAGGAGAAAGAAGTCTCTTAAAGAAGAAGTTACAGGTCTGTGAGAGGCAGAAATATTGCATGTTTTTAGGAGACCAAATACTGTATATACTCGAGTATAAGCTGACCCGAGTATAAGCTGAGACCCCTAATTTTGCCACGGAAAACTGGGTAAGCTTATTTACTCGCGTATAAGCTGAGTGTACATTGTCCCCTCATCCCTGTCCTGCTTTGTGTGGCTCTCCCCCCTCCCAGTATGCATGGCTCGGCTCCCTGTCCCATCCTTCTATGTACGGCTCAGCTTCCTGTCCTCTCCCATCCTCCTCAGTGCTCCCTCATCCTCCTCCATGCTCCTCAGTGCACCGCCGTCCTCAGTGCTCCCCGTCCTCCTCTGTGCTCCTCCGTGCTCCCCCATCCTGCTTCATGCTCCCTCATCCACCCCTGTTCTTTCCCCATCCTCCTCTGTGCTCCCCATCCTCCTCTGTGCTCCTCCGTGCTCACCCATCCTGCTCCATCCTCCTATGTGCTTCCCCATCCTCCTCTGTGCTTCCCCTGTCCTGCTCTGTGCTCCCCCGTCCTCCTCCATGCTTCCCCCATCCTGCTCCATGCTCCCCCATTCTGCTCCGTGCTCCCCCATCCACCCCCGTTCTTCCCCATCCTCTTCCGTGCTCCCCCCATCCTCCTCATCATACTCACCCTGTTGTGCCATTGCAGCACTTCTCTGCATCCTCTGTTGTCCTGGTGTGGCAGCTTCTTCCTGTGTTGAGCGGTCACGTGGTACCACTCATTAAGGTCATGAATATGGACGCCACGCCTATGGGAGAGGAGTTGAGGTTCGTCCATATTCATGACCTTAATGAGCGGTACCATGTGACTGCTCAACACAGGAAGAAGCTGCCAGCCCTGGGACAACGGAGGATGCAGGGGACGTTCGGAGATGGCACAGGAAGGTGAGTATGATGTCCCAGCCACCGACTCCTGCCACCACTCCCCTTCCCCCACTGGTTTCTGTGTAATGACTCGTGTATAAGCCGAGGGGGGGAATTTTCAGCACAAAAAAATTTGCTGAAAATCTCGGCTTATACACGAGTATATACGGTACTTATTTAACACCATAATTTACAAAATAAATCTTGCCAAATCAGACAAGGTAATTTTCTGGATTTGTTTTCTCATTTTGACTCTCGTAGTTGTGGTACACCTATGATGTCAATTTCAGGCCTCTCTCATCTTCATAAGTGGGAGGACTTGCACAATTGATGGTTGACTAAATACTTTTGTCGTGTGTAGAAGCCAGATCCTAGGAAACCCCAAGAAATCTCAGAGAGAACATTCTAGTTCTGTGCAGATATCTTGGCCAGATAACCTAGAACTCCAGAACTTCAAATCAACAAAGATAACTACCAAGTCTGTCTCTAATATTGTGCAATAGCACTTTCATTATCCATGTACATTACAGATTATCAGTGACTGTATAATATATAAGTATACAGTTGGCATCAAAGGTCAGACAAGGCTGCCTAAGTAAGTTTGCTGTTTAGCACATTTTTGTTTTTTTTCCTGCCAAGTCCATGTTTTTAAGAGAACACAGGATCAAGAAACAGCAAACCATATAGACCAGGTAAACATTGGAATAGTAAGTTTTGATTCATTTCTTATTTTATGTTAGTCTATCCATTCTATGTATTTATTTTTTCCACTGGACAACCCCACTAAAGGGTCATGAACACTTAGCAGTTTTGGGGCAAAATAATGTGGCTCCAAAAAACTTCTATTAGCCTGTAAAAATAAGAAATGTCCAGCTTAACAATGCAAATCAGAGACACAGTCCCGGGCCTGGACAACGTGTCCTCCTTGAAACTACTATCAGAGATATTAAGAGATAGTACAGCTCCATGGAAAAGCAATATTCTTTATTTATTGCGTAGTATGAAAATTGGTGACAAAACTTTAGCATCTGCGCGTTTCAGGTGCTCACGGAAAGCTTAATCAATTTATTGGCCTGCACATGTTCTATCATGGAGATTGATAATAACACATACAAAGGCAAAATCCATTGTCTAAACCTGTGCACTAAACCATCCTCTGTGTACGTAACTACAATCCGTGATGTTTTACAAAATATAAATGAGGATAGGTAATAAACATAAAAATACAATGTCTTTGTCTTCATCTTCAATTACAATATATTTGTAGCAAAGTAAATTTAGTCTATAACGCTACATTTTAAGACAGGTTGTGCAATGTGATAACAAATCTTACATACTTTGTAGCTTAAACCCTTATTGGATGTTTTATAGATGCCAAAGAGAGTTTATATGGTGTTATAACTGGCCCTTCATTAAAAACTATTTCATTACAGCTATAAATTAATTTGGCATGTATTAAGCAAAGCTATTTATATTGACACATCTTAACTTGGCAGCACTGAGTCATATAAAAGGTGCATGTCCAACATGACCTCACAAAAAGCAGGACTTCACGATTCTATGCAGAAGATATACTTGACTCAATATCCCAAACTGCAGTAATATCTGCCATAAAAGCATAGTATCCAGTAAGTAATACAGAGAAATCTGCTGCTTATCTTAAATAAATCTATAAGACGCTGATAACACAAGAAAAAGAAGGTGATTTTACTTTGATGTAAGAAATGGAATGTTAACTGTTTACATTTACGGATTTTCCTAATCAGATGAAAGTGTTGTCTCTTAATGGAAGTCTTATTGTTTTCAGGCTTAGTTAATGATACATCCATCTCGCCAGCAAAGGTGAAAAATGTTCATTGAAATAATTTAATGGAATTGCGTGATTTTGCTTTTGGGAAGGGCATTGAATTGCTCTCATATTTCATTTTTGTGGCTTTGTGTTCGTTCACACACGATTTATTTAAATAAGGGGAATTTGGCGGAGGCAGGAAAGTATTTTTATGAGTTAAATAAATAGAATGAAGTATTTCATTTCTTTAATTTTGTGATTCAACATTTAAAAAAATAAGTAGATTGTTGTAAAGATTTTTCAATGAGTCATCTTTTATCTCTGCTTGGATAAGTTATAAAACATAGATTTCAAAATGGAGATATTCTGTATTACTGATCAGATAAGTAGGTAACACATAGAAGATGAGCTGACGCTGCCCATTATGTTGTGATACTTTCCTTTTTTTTTCTAAAGATATTATATTCCTTTACCATACTGTAATATGTAAAAACCTTTCAATCTATTTCCCAAACACTGGAGCAATCCAGTAGGTCACAAACTGGTGGAGACTGACGGGAGTGTCAGTGATGAAAGATGAAGATGGTGGCAGGTGAGTATAATACTTGGCTCAGGGACCTAAGATTAGTTGCACCACTCCAGCGCTACAATGAAAAAAAAAGAAGCTGGAGTGGTGCTTTAATGCACCCCCCCCCCTTATTGTCCTCCCTCTAATTGCTCCACAAACTTCTTTTGCATTTAATAGTGAACTAGGTAGTCCTAGACGCTTCCATTTGTGACTAGTCAGTTTTGCTGCTAGCCTATGTGTGCCAGAATAACCATACACACTGCAAAATGTATTCCAAATGTCTAGCCTAGAAGTACAGTAACTGGTATTTGCTCACCATGCCAGCTTTGTAGGTATACTGCTAGATTTGCATTTAGGCACATGCGGATTGCAAGCGCTTTCATTGTTGCCACATAAATGTGTCCACTTCTAACTTATCTTGAATTGTGTTACATTATACAGAGTTATATCAATTCAATACAATGCCATACCATTCAGCAAGAAAAATGTGCATTTGGTCAGTATTTTACATCAGTATCTGTAAGTCAAAACCAGGAATGAAACAATCAAAGGAAAAGTATAATAGAAACACGTCACCACTTCTGTATTTATCACCCATTCTGGGTTTTGACTGCCAAATACTGATGTAATATGGTGACCAAATACTGATCATGTGAACATGGCCTATGGGTGACAGATGGCAGCGCGATAGTCAATGGATGGCTTTCACCGGAGGTTTTAGTCATAGCAATCCAGTTTAAAAAAAGGATATATTAATGTATACTTTTTTTCAACATGAGAACCCTTTGGTGACAGTTGGCTGACCTATACATTTATATCACCTCACTACATACATCACAGGACACTTGTAGACTTTGAACTGATACAGGAAGGTAGATAGTGTACACATCAACACATCAACAGGTTAAAAAGTGGACTATACAGTGGGTACGGAAAGTATTCAGAC
Source organism: Dendrobates tinctorius (assembly GCF_039654945.1). Classification (NCBI taxonomy): domain Eukaryota; kingdom Metazoa; phylum Chordata; class Amphibia; order Anura; family Dendrobatidae; genus Dendrobates; species Dendrobates tinctorius. Next base: position 26,542,200 of record NW_027361672.1, read on the forward strand.
CCCTTTAAATTTTTCACTCTTTGTTTCATTGCAGCCATTTGGTAAATTCAAAAAGTTCATTTTTTTTCTCATTAATGTACACTCTGCACCCCATCTTGACTGATAAAAAAGCAGAAATGTAGAAATTTTTGCAAATGTATTAAAAAAGAGAAACTGAAATATCACATGGTCATAAGTATTCAGACCTTTTGCTCAGACACTCATATTTAAGTCATATGCTGTCCATTTTCTTGTAATCCTCCTTGAGATGGTTCTACTCTTTCATTGGAGTCCAATCTCTGACAGTGGGATTTAACTTGTGCATCTTAGCTCTGGCCATCATGTCACATGACCATGGGTCGCCGATGTGTTGGCATGACAGGAGACCCCTATAGTTGTCATTGCAGAACTGCTATGAGCATTTTTGTTACATGTGTAACATGTGTACATGTGTAACAAAAATGCTCATAGCAGTTCTGCAATGACAACTATGGGGGTCTCCTGTCATGCCAACACATCGGCGACCCATGGTCATGTGACATGATGGCCAGAGCTAAGATTTACTATGACCTGTAATGGCATTATTGGGTTGTTTTTGTCACTGTATTTGGGGACTTCTTTGATATGGACCACTACACTCCCAATGTACATATCATCTTAGTCACATTTTGCTCACATAACTTATATAATCATGAGCTTTTTCTAATTGAAGAATTATTTAAATAAAATATTTAATCTAATTGTTTCATCTCTCTGTTCCTATGTCCTACTGGGTAAATCTATGATTTATCATACGTGACCAATTGGTTATTGGTTGAGTTCTATTATGTGAGGGGATGTAATATATTATGTATTGGAGCGTTTTTTTGTACAATTATTATTCTTTTAAGGAAGTTATTTATTTGTTCATTTTTAAAGCTTCAAACATTTTATTTTACTTTGTTGCTCAGATAAAATACTAAAAGACATAGTTTGATAAATATTTCTAATTACTAGATGTGTGATAAACTTTAGAGTCAACTATACAGTGAAAGGATAAAGAGACAGCAACCTGGAGAAAATGTTTGTTACAAAATCGATTTCATAGCATATTACAAAAGAGTATGACAAGTACTTTTTCCATTTGGTTTTCAAGTTGACCCTCCCCTTTAGTCTAAAAATAAAATATTAAAGAAACCCTTAAGGGAACCATTCATATGTATGACAATCCATCATTATGATGGCTGGAGAGAAAAGAGGTCTATCTGGTCGTCTGCAGCTGCTCTGGCTAAGAAGCAGATTATTTGTACTCCCATTACTATTTACTGCAAATGTGTATTTACAATGATTGGGAAAAGTATCTCATGGGTACAAAGTACCTATTTATCCTAGAATTTAAATGTGCTAAACAGTCATAATGAATTATATGCCTCGTCACTTTATCTACACATCTTAAAATTAAAAAAGAAAAAAATTCAGTCATCTAATGAATAGTGTTGAGCATTCCGATACCGCAAGTATCGGGTATCGGCCGATACTTGCTGTATCGGAATTCCGATACCGACTTCCGATATTTTTTCAATATCGGAAGTCGGCATCGGAATCGGAAGTTCAAAGTTGATTGACAGCCGAAATGACGTCATCACGATGCGCGGTGTGTGCGCATCATGATGCGCCGTCATTTCGGGCCTTCCGGGGGTCTCTGCCGGCCTGCCAGGGGGCTGTGTGGACTGCCCGGGGTCTGTACCGGCCTGCCGGGGAGCTGTGCCGGCCTGCCGGTGGTCTGTGCACCCTGTGGGGGTCTGTACCGGCCTGCCGGGGGGCTGTGCCGGCCTGCCGGTGGTCTGTGCACCCTGTGGGGGTCTGTACCGGCCTGCCAGGGGGCTGTGCTGATGTCCGGGGGTCTGTGCAAGCATCGTCCGATGGGACTACAAGTCCCATCGGGCGATGCCTGCTACCATGACAGTGATTGACACATTAGCCAATGATGGGACAGTAGTAGTCCCATCATCCGGCTAATGTGTTAAATGTTTAAAAAAAAAATATATATATATACTACATACATACTACATACATACTGCATGCATGCTACATACATACTACATGCTACATACATACCACATATATACTACATGCATGCTACATACATACTACATGCTACATACATACTACATATATACTACATGCATGCTACATACATACTACATGCTACATACATACTACATATATACTACATGCATGCTACATACATACTGCATGCTACATACATACTACATACATACTACATGCTACATACATACCACATATATACTACATACATACTACATGCATGCTACATACATACTACATGCATGCTACATACATACTACATGCTACATACATACTACATACATGCATCATACATACTACATGCATGCTACATACATACTACATGCTACATACATACTACATACTGTATATACTACATGCATGCTACATACATACTGCATGCTACATACATACTACATACATACTACATACATACTACATGCATGCTACATACATACTACATACATACTACATACATACTACATGCTACATACATACCACATATATACTACATACATACTACATGCATGCTACATACAATACATACATAGACATACAGTACATATAACATAGAGTAACATACTTACCAATACTTGTCACATTGTTCCCCGAAGCCATTGTCTTTTACGGAATAAATATTAACATAACAAACCACAAAAATACTCACCCATGATCCGAAGCAGTCCACGAGTGTGTCCCACGACGATCTTGGGTAGAGAACTGCAGCATCAGCTGATGCTGCCGCTCTCTACGGGCTGCAGGAATCCAATGACGGAAGGTAGGTATCCTTCCGCACTGTATTCCTCCGCCACTTAAAAAAAAAAAAGTCCCTAGTCTCACTTTATGCCATTGCTGCGTGGGAAATTCCCACACAGCAATGGCATAAAGTGAGACTAGGGACTTTTTTTTTTTAAGTGGCGGAGGAATACAGTGCGGAAGGATACCTACCTTCCGTCATTGGATTCCTGCAGCCCGTAGAGAGCGGCAGCATCAGCTGATGCTGCAGTTCTCTACCCAAGATCGTCGTGGGACACACTCGTGGACTGCTTCGGATCATGGGTGAGTATTTTTGTGGTTTGTTATGTTAATATTTATTCCGTAAAAGACAATGGCTTCGGGGAACAATGTGACAAGTATTGGTAAGTATGTTACTCTATGTTATATGTACTGTATGTCTATGTATGTATTGTATGAATGTATTGTATGTAGCATGCATGTAGTATGTATGTAGTATGTATGTAGTATGTATGTAGCATGTAGTATGTATGTAGCATGCATGTAGTATGTATGTAGCATGCATGTAGTATGTATGTAGTATGTATGTAGCATGTAGTATGTATGTAGCATGCATGTAGTATATATGTAGTATGTATGTAGTATGTATGTAGCATGTAGTATGTATGTAGCATGTAGTATGTATGTAGCATGCATGTAGTATGTATGTAGCATGCATGTAGTATGTATGTAGCATGTATGTAGTATGCATGTAGTATATATGTAGTATGTATGTTACATGTAGTATATATGTAGTATGCATGTTGCATGCATGTAGTATATATGTTGTATGTATGTTGCATGCATGTAGTATATATGTAGTATGTATGTTGCATGCATGTAGTATATATGTAGTATGTATGTTGCATGCATGTAGTATATATGTAGTATGTATGTTGCATGCATGTAGTATATATGTAGTATGTATGTTGCATGCATGTAGTATATATGTAGTATGAATGTAGCATGTATGTAGTATGTAGCATGTATGTAGCATGCATGTAGTATGCATGTTGCATGTAGTATATATGTAGTATGTATGTTACATGTAGTATATATGTAGTATGCATGTTGTATGTATGTAGCATGTATGTAGCACGTAATTTTTTTTTTTTTTTTTTTACATTCAACACATTAGCCGGATGATGGGACTACTACTGTCCCATCATTGGCTAATGTGTCAATCACTGTCATGGTAGCAGGCATCGCCCGATGGGACTTGTAGTCCCATCGGACGATGCCTGCACAGACCCCCGAAGCCTGCACAGACCCCCGGCAGGCCGGCACAGCCCCCCGGAGCCTGCACAGACCACCAGCAGGCCGGCACAGCCCCCCGGCAGGCCGGCACAGCCCACCGGAGCCTGCACAGACCACCGGCAGGCCGTCACAGCCCCCCGGCAGGCCGGCACAGACCACCGGAGCCTGCACAGACCCCCTGGCAGGCCGGCACAGCCCCCCGGCAGGCCGGCACAGCCCCCCGGAGCCTGCACAGACCACCGGCAGGCCGGCACAGCCCCCCGGCAGGTCGGCACAGCCCACCGGAGCCTGCACAGACCACCGGCAGGCCGTCACAGCCCCCCGGCAGGCCGGCACAGACCACCGGAGCCTGCACAGACCCCCTGGCAGGCCGGCACAGCCCCCCGAAAGGCCCGTACAGACCCCAGAGAGGCTGTACAAGGCAAAAATAGGGTTTTTCTTATTCCGATACCGGAAGTCCCATAGACTTGAATGGGACTTCCGGTATTGGAATCGGCGATACCGATACTTTTTTTTAAGATCGACCGATCCATTCCGATCCGATACTTTGAAGTATCGGACGGTATCGCTCAACTCTACTAATGAATTGTATGAATTGTGCTATTGAAAAAGGGATAAGTACAAATCACTGGGTCTGTTATTCTCTACCAACTATTCCTAAAGCATAAAAATGCTGGATCTACATCTTAACATATTTTTTTATTCTTCTTGACAATTGTTTTTATTCTACATTAATTTTTTAACCTCCTCACAACCCGGCGATTTTTTATTTTTTTTCCCACCCTTCCTATAAAAGCAGTAATTTTTTTTCTATTTTTCCATCCACATAACCGTGTGAGGGCTTGTTGTTTGCAGGACAGTTACTTTTCAGTATATGAGGCCTTGTGAGGGCTTATTTTTGTGCCCTAGATGATGTTTTTACTGATATGATTTTCGGTAGATGTTTTGATCGCCTCTTATTGCATTTTATAATTATATAATTATAATTCTTGTATAATTTTGTTGTGTAATTCTGACATTTCGATTTTTTTTCTTATTACGCCATTTACCAATCAGATAAATTTAGTTGATATTTTAATGAATTGGACTTTTACAAATGTAGCAATACCAAATGTGTATTTTTTAATTGCCTTACTTTTAACGAGGCAAAATTTTTATTTTTTTATATTTTGAAAAGGTTTTATACATTTTTCTGTATTTAAAGCAAACCTGTCAGCAGTTTTGGCCAATATAAGATACGGCCACTGCCTTTCAGGTCTTAGCTACAGCCTTCTATAATACTGTAGATAAGCCCCGATCCAACTTGAAATATAAGTAAAATAACTTTTATTATACTCACCTGGGGCGGTCCGGTCCGATGGGTGTCACTGGTCTGGGTTCGGCGCCACTCATCTTCTTGCGATTCCACCTTCCTGCTTGCTTATTGGATCCCCGGCATCATGCTCCTGTGCAGGCGTACTTATGTGCTCTGTTGAGGGCAGAGCAAAGTACTACAGTGAGCAGGTGCTGGGAAAGGTCAGAGTGGACCAGCACCTGCACACTGCAGTACTTTGCTCTGCCCTCAACAGGGCAGATAAGTACGCCTGCACAGGAGTGCAATGCTGGGAAGACTGTGAAACAAGCAGGAGAGCGGCATCGCAAGAAGATGGGAGGCGCTGGACTCAGACCTGCGACACCCATTGGACCGGACCACTCCTCGGGTGAGTATAATAAAATTTATTTTTCTTATCTTTCAGGTTGGATCGGGGACTTATCTACAGCATTATTGAATGCTGTGATCATCTGATTGCTTGTGCAAAGCATAGCATCAGCTATGTATAGCTAGCTATGTATAGCTACATGCTTTCCAGCCTCCCTGTTTTTCTGCAGCCACCAGTACTTCTGCTACTTGCTTCCCTTCATTCTTTCTGCCTGAGGTCTTCAGTCCTTCTACTTCTAGTTTCCTGTCTGCCTGTGGCCTCAATTGCTTTTGCCATCTTTTCCTGCATGTCTTACCTGCCTGCTGCACTGATTCCCATTGTCCATGTACCGACCTGGACCTTAAGCTTGGAGGATTCACCTCACCAGGTGATCAAAATCATTTTTCTCATTTAATTTTGTAAAATAATTCATCTAATTATTATGAACTTTTTGTAATTGAAGAATTATTAAAAAATATAGCTATTTAAACTAATTGTCATAGTTTAAATGTGACCATAGTTTCAAAAAGTATATATTACTAGAGATGGGGGAATAGATTTGCAGGACTCTGATGCATCAACCATATCAGTAATCTAACATGGATTGGAATCTCCATTTTTAATCTCCATTTTCAATTTGCTTCAATTCTGAAGTGCACCACAATCAGATTAGGTCTCTTTCTACCTCTAGGTGTAATGGCCTGTGCACTCTGAACTTCTATCCTAACACTGTACAAACATAAAATGGTGCTCTTTAGCCAGCTTTCATTTTTTATACTATCTGCTTTAGTCCCCCCTTATTGGTTGCGCTAGACCATGTGATTTTATAAGTGCAGGGCATTATGGGGAAGCTGTGCATCTGGGACTAACATCATTGGCCTACTTTAAGTCTTTAGCGGTGTGTGAAATAGGATCAGTAATTTTTTGGGGGGACGATGCTTGCAATCACATGGTGTTTGAATTTATGTAGGGCCTGCAAATTTGAGGAGATTCAACTTAAAGTCAATCCACTGCAGATTGATCCACAGGTGTGAATGAGATTGAGATCAGCGCTCTTTGTGGATTAGTAAACTTCTTTCACCCAAACTCACCCAACAATGCCTTTATGGACCATTCTTTGTGTAATATGGCATAGTCATGATGAAACAGAGAAAGGCCTCCTCCAAATGATTCCTGCAATAAACCCATAAGATTATCACTCCTTCACCAAACCTTACAGTTGGCACAATACTGTCAGGCAGGTAACATTCTCCCGGTATTTGTTGTTTTGACTTTTATGCACTAAGTGCTCCAGGGCTTCATGACCCCGCTCTGTAATTTTACAGTACATGGTCTGCTTCCTCATGACTTCGTTGTTGTGGTTCCCAAAAACTTTCAATTTTCAATAATACCACTCACAGTGGATGGTAGAATATAAAATAGAGAAGAATTTTAGGAACTGACTTGTTTAAATTTTGACATCCTATTACAGTACCTCCATTAAATTCAGTAAGCTCTTTAAAATGACCCATTCTCTCACAAATGGTAATGAACTGCATGGCTACGAGCTGGATGTTATAGACCTGTGGCTATGGGATTAAATGAGAAACCTGAATTCAATGATTTAGAAGGGTGGCCCAATTGTCTGTACATACTTCTATGTAGATGGGTGACCAATAGTGATGAGTGAGTAAACTCGTTACTCGAGATTTCCTGAACATGCTCAGGTGATCACGGAGTATTTTGCCGTGCTCAGAAATTTAGTTTCTGTCGCCTTAGCTGCATGATTTGAGGCTGCTAGACAGCCTGAATACATGTGGGGATTTCCTAACAAACAGGCAATCCCCACATGTATTCAGGTTGGCTAGTAGCTGCAAATCATGCAGCTACGGCAACAGAAATTAAATCTCCAAGCACATCCAAATACTCGGAAATCACCCAAGCATGCTCGGGAAATCTCAAGTAACAAGTATACTCGCTCATCACTAGTGACCGGGTGACCAAAATGTTTCATGACAATGGTAATAAATTCTTATATGTATCTGCATCAGAAAGAAAGAGCAGGTAAGGAGCGCAAGCAAAACAATGTGCATACTAAAAGTAACACTTGTGTCATTGCTAGATTTTACTGTGGAAGATGTTTCATAATAATAAAACATAGTAACATAGTTATTAAGGTTGAAGGAAGACTTTAAGTCCATATAGTTTAACCCATATCCTATCCTAACTTGCCCTAACATGTTGATCCAGAGGAAGGCAAAACATTTACGTTAATTAAGCAAAAGTGTCATGTAATGTGATATTATGCTACATATATAAAGAAATATGTACTTTATCTAGTTATCTACTGAAGTTAACTATGACTATACTAATACACTGACAAATGAAAGAAAATGATGTGAAACGTTTGCAATATAGTGGAGGGGGCGGCATATTATTCTGTTGTTTTTATTCTTTTTAACAATTACTAAACAATTTATACATATTAGTGAATATCTATACATTTATTTCTGAAAGTCCTATTTAAAGTGAACCTGTCATCGGGTTTTTAGTATCCCAACAATTGTCATCCCCTTTTTCGGCTTTTGTTAGGCATATTTCACAAATGATTACATTGCCACCTGACTCCCCCTGTACACCTCAACCATACCATTTGATTTGGTCCCACGCTGTAGTTAAATGAAGCTGGGCCGTTCTGATGGGTGTCCTACTTGTGGCATTTATACCTACTCTCTGTTAGTAAAAGCCATCATCCGGCTCTGATTGATGATGTGTCCTGTGTCAACCACATAAGTGAACGAAGTCTCGCGCCTGCGCAGTAGCATCGTCAGCCTATCAGGTGCGTGTTGCTCTGCCCTACTATGGGCAGAGCAAAAGACATCAATGTGCATGAGCGCAGTAGGGTAGAGCAAAGTGCGCCAGGATGGCTGGCGATGCTACTGCGCAGGTCCGAGACTTCAATCAGCTATGTGGATGGTGCAGGACACGTCATCCACATTAATCAGACCCGGATGATGGCTGTTACTAGCAGAGATGAGGAACAGACACCACAAGTAGGACGCCCATCGAACTGGACTAGCCTCATTTAAATACAGGAGTACAGGACTAAATCAAAGGGTATATTTGAGGTGTGCAGGAGGAAAGTTAATAATTTGTGAAAAAGCAAGAGAAGAAAAAGGTGGTTGCATTTGATTGGTTACCGACAAACTGGTTACAGGTTACCTTTAAAAATAAAATAATTCCACAAAATCTGTAATTACATTTATTTAAACTAAGACAAGCTACTATCAGTCTGTGAATTTCTCCTAATCTGCATATTACATACTTTTTGGTGGATTTCAGTTCAGCCTGTAAAAGATTTGTATAAAGACATCAGACTGTCGATTTAATAAAATATTCATTATTACAGTTATTTAAGATTATTTTTGATTAAATAAAACTAAGAAACCTTCATTCCCAGTCATATATGTGTCATAATCTGATCATATTTCTGAGCACACCTGGAAAATGTTCATCTGTACTTGCGATATAGAGATGGAATATATTTCTAGTCCTAATGTTTTATACATGGTGATGCAAAATGGATGTCTCCTGGGTTTACACAAACTACATGACGGACTACAATGTGCTTAGCATGTACTACACAAAGACTCCAGCAGAGAAGAGCCTCACATAATAATATGACATTTTTCTTAATTTAGGATAAAATATAGACATATTTTGGAAGGAAGAGTATTGTTACTTATCTAAGAGTACTAAAATGCTTTAAAGTTCACCTTATATATTATATTTTATTGTTGAGAATTATTGTACACAATGTTTGATACTTGCTTTATTGCTGAGGCCAGATATGCAAACTTGTTGTACTAAGTAGGAACTTAAAAATTTACAAACTGCATTATTTAATAATAATAATAATAATAATAATATTATTATCATTATGGAATTTTGTGTTACCGTTTACTGTATTTCCCCAAAATGCTTATTTCCATAGGTGTAATTATTTACTATTTATTTACACTTTATGAGCCACCCTGCATGTCTTTACTCCATTCACTGCCGGCAAGCAGCCTGAATGGTACAACTTCCCACCTCTGCTGCCTCTATTTTCTGCTGCAATATATCCAAATGGTACAACTCCGTACTTCTGCTGCTTTACCATTTTGCTGCATATTTTAATGTGCTTGCTAAAGCTTTTGTAAAATTCATTTGTTGCACTGTATGTAATACTTAAGGCCATGTCACACTAAGCGAGATCGCTCGCGATATCGCTAAAGCGACATCGATTTTATGACGCAGCAGCGACATCGCTGACGATGTTGCTGCGTGTGACATGTAGCGGCGATGTGGCCCCCGCTGCGATGTCGCTGATCATGCACGGACCGTATTTGATAGTTGGCGTCCCGCTGGTGAGCCTGAATCGTAGTGTTTGACCCGTTTTATGAACGACGAGCGACCTCGTTGGCGACTCATATGTCAGCAGCGCAGGCGGGACTAGGTTTCATTTGTAATAACGCCCCTCAGCACCGATTGGTGGCCACAACATCACCCCAGCAATAAATGAAAACGTCAAAGTGCATCCCCATCCATTGTTCCAGCACGCTTAGTGGATTACACCTACATTCTGGTGCTGGTCCTTTGTGCGTGCTGAGGATAGTATCGTGTGTGGCTGGTTTTGGATTCTGTCGGAGTCACAACTGCGCTTCATCTTTGGCATTTCTACCATCTGGATTTGTGGATTTCCTTAGCAAGGTACATATTGTTTCTTTTATTTGTTTTTTCTTTTTTTCATTTTTTGAATCTTAATACACTTTTTGTTATATCTAGTGCTGTTTTTTTTTTTAGCCATGCACACCCCATCTATTTTTTGATTTTTGTTGCTTTGTGAGTAAATCTATTTGTAATATTTGATACTCTATAACATTTGCAAACCTAGGAATCTTTTCACAGCCGCGCCTACCCCCACCATTTTTGGGCTTTTATAATTTCGCTTATTTTTTCTGTATAAACAAATGCAATGTTAACATAAAACAATTTCTCTTAATTTTTTTTTTCTCTTGTTTTTTTTAAAACTTACAAAATAACTTTTCTCTTCCTTTTACCAGGCAGGTTGCACATAATGTACATGTCCACCGCGGAGCGTGTGGTTGTGGCGGCAGCTCTACTGATGGAGGGAGATCGACAAGAAGAGGCGCGGGCGGAACAGAGACGCTCCGAATGGCTTGAGCAGCGGTCCAAATTCACCCACATGCATCTAGTGAGGGAGTTATAGGAGAAGAATCCGTAGGATTTCCGAAATTATCTACGGATGTCGGAGGATTCATTTAAGCTCCTACTGGAATGTGTGAGGCCACTCATTGAACGGCAGGATACACGGATGCGTGCAGCTGTTTTGGCAGAGGAACGTTTGGATGTCACGCTGCGATTCCTGGCAACCGGACGTTCAATGAAAGACTTGCAATTTTCAGCAGCTGTTTCCCGATCACTCCTCAGCGTGTTAATCCCAGAGACATGCAACGCCATCGTCCAAAGTTTACGGAGCTACATGCCTTTTCCTAAATCCGTGGTGGAATGGAAAAAAATTGCATGTGATTTTGAACGTATTTGGCAGTTCCCTAACTGTGGTGGGGCCTTGGATGGCAAACATGTGCGCATCACGCAACCAGCCAACAGCGGAAGTTATTTCTATAACTACAAGGGCTACTTCAGCGTGATCCTCATGGCCCTTGTGAACGCCAATTATGAATTTATAAATGTTGATGTTGGCATGAACGGGAGGGTTTCGGACAGAGGCATTTTGGAGCACACTATTTTTGGTGAACGTTTGAAAAACTCTGAACTGCACTTGCCAACCAACATGGACACCACCGCCAATCTTAACTTTGTGTTTGTGGGCGATGAAGCCTTCCCCCTTCATGCGCATCTTGTCAAGCCGTACCCACAAAAGACTTTGACAGAGGAAAGGCGCATTTTTAATTACAGACTGTCAATGGCACGCCGCGTTGTTGAGAATGCGTTCGGCATCATGGCCAACCGCTTCAGGGTTTTCCACACTCCAATAAACATGAAGCTGGAATCCATAGACTCCATGGTGTTGGCCTGTTGCGTGCTGCACAATTTTTTCCGACAACGCGATGCTGCAGCATACAGTCCGCCAGGCTTCATGGACTCAGACAGCAATGGTGACGTGGTGCTCGGAGAATGGCGTGAGAATGATCCCGCTATTGCAGTACTTCAACCTGTCAATCAAGGCAGGACCAAGGATGATGCAAAGGCCAGCCGAGACAAGTACTGCCAATACTTCATCGGGCCTGGTGCTGTGACTTGGCAGCATCAGATATTTTTTACATGTTAAACATTGCTTGGTTATCCTGTTTAAAAGTTTGTGTTAATAAAAAAAACCTAACTTTCCAATTTTGTGTTGTGTTTATTTTATTAATTTGAACAATTTGAGAGAGGTAATGTGGATTACGCAAATGGGGGTGAGATAGGGAGGGGGCAGTAATGGGGTGAGGGCTATTCGTAGGTGTGATGGGGAGGGGGCATTAATATCGAGAAGGCAAAAAACAAGAGGGTTGAGATGGGGAGGGGGCAGTACTGGGGATAACTCCAAATGAGGAGTGTGATGGTAAGGGGGGAGTTATGGGGGGAGGGCAAGATAAGGGGTGTGATTGTGGCGTGTGAGCAATGGGCGGAAGGAAAAATGAGGTTAAGCCCACACATATGCATCTCAGGTGCGTTCTCAAAGAGGCTGCGGGACAACAATGACGCATCTGCGTACCCGTGCGCCGTGATGTCATGACGCACGGATGGGCGGCGTTAATGCGGCCTAGAGAAAAATATTCAAAACAATATGGCTTCCAGGCGTTCTGTACCCTGGGGAGAGCCTGAGGTTCGATTCCAAAAAGAGGAAGTCGACGCGAGGGACTATAATTGCATCACACACGTCCGGCCCATGCTTCATAAGAAGAGGGTGTTGAAAAAAATTTAAAGAGGCCTCATGCGCAGGTATGGCGTCGAGCACAGTACGACACAGATACGGAAAAGATTAGCAGATCTGCGCTACCGTTCCAGCCAGTGCATAGCAAACATCCGGTCCGACAACCAAAGTGGAGAGGGTGAGTGTTTTTGACAGGATCTGAAAAAATTTCTTTTAAGTTGTATGTTGTCTATTAACGTGTGCATTACCGCTTCATATCTCAGATTGCACGTTCAGCATTTGATAACTGTTCAATTGTTAACAGTTTGCAAAATGCCATGAGGTTATGCTGGGACATAGCAATGTGGTGAAGTGAAAGTTAAAAGAAGTTTGAATATTATTTTCCTTTTTTTTTTTGCTGTTACTTCAAAATAAACATGAACTTGCACAGTGGAGAAGAACATAAATAATTGTTATTATTCAATTGTTGTTAGCGGTATTCAAATACCGGTGACAATGTAACATCTCGCAGAACAATATTCGGCCTTTTTTTTTTTTGGTTTCAATGAAAGACAGCATTTAACATGCAGATATCTATGGATTGTTTTCCCTATCTGTAGAACCACCATTACCATCAAGCCCGCCATCGCAGTATGGTCAAACAACAGCCCCAGCATCTACGGTGGATCAAGAAGGGTCACCACCTACCCCTTTGCCCGCTTCAAGCCCATCTCCAGCATCACTCCAGGATATTGATGTGGCCTCTCCATCCGGTAAGTAAAGCCATTTATTTTGAAAAATAAAATAACATAAAAAAGGGGTACTTAAACTTTTGTGTTTGGAAAGGATGAAGGGTTGCCGTGAAATATTGTACTTTTTTTTTCCCATAGCCGTTGGTGCCAGTGCTTCGGGGTGGGCTATTAGCCCCTCACCAGAAAGAACTGTTCCGCCACAATACCGTAAGGATAAAAACAAAAACCATGTACCTTTTGTTTCTAGTGTCTCTATAGTTGCCAGGTTTACGTTTCTCTTTTCATCCACAGAAATACCCACAGCACAGGCACTGCTGGCATCTCACCGGCGGATGAGAGCAGCTATGGCTGTCACTCTGGCAGCCATGGACGTGCACGGAGTGATGCTGGAGAGGTTCTTGGCGGGTGTACAAGTGGGTGGCAGTAGCCAGTATTTTTTTTTTGTTTAGTTTTATTTATGTTTTTTTGTTTGTGATGTTGAAAAAGATTTAAAGAAACATAGCATCCAAATACATCAGAAATAAAAATTTTTATATTTTCTGATTATATACGTGGCTGGATTGTATTTTTAGTAAAAGATGTTCATGTGTATGGCCATCTTTTTAGTGTTGTTAACCACAATGTTCTAATAACAAACAAAGGCAAGAAAACGACACCACAATTCATGTAAAATATAACATTTTTATTTAGAAAAAACTTAAACAATTTGAAAAATAAAAATTATATAAATATATATAAAAAACAAAATTTATATAAAAAAATAAGTGCACAACTACAATTGTAAAAAATATGCATCTTTTTCATTAACACGGTGCCTAGGCGGAGTTAAATAAAAAGGTGCTGGAACATGGCCTTGGTTCGGCGGATGCTCCCTCCACATTGTAGGCTCTGGAGTCTCAGGATTCTGTGGCCAAGCGTTTTGGGGGTACTGACGTCTGTCCATGAAAGCTGTTGTGTCTGTCAGTTTCCCCATTGCTGCTTCACTTAAAACTTGTAGCATAAGCCTTTCAGCATGAACACGCTGAACTGGGTCTAGTGTAGGCAGTTTTTCATTTGCATAGAACGCAAAGTCGGTCAGGTTCTGAGGTGTAATTAAAACTTTTTTGGCCAGTTCGATAAATTGTGGGGTCTCCGAGGTGGGGGCCTTCCTTTTGCGACCGGAAAATGTCAGTTGCCTCGGCACAGAGGCGGATGGTGCAGATGGGGATGGTGTCTCTACTGTTTCCTCCTCTTGTACCATAGTTGCGAAGCTGTGTTGCTCGGGCATGATTATGGGTGTAGAAATGCCAGCCTCTTCAGTGTCCTGTGGGAACAGAAAATACATGTTACATCACAAGCAAAAGAAATATACCTTCATAGTATAACAGACAAATACAGCTACAAGTTTGATAAAGGGGGTTGTATCAATGGTTATTATATGTCCTTCAACGTTATGTCAAATAGGTAGGCCTCAAACGTTAAGCTAGATAAATTATCAGTACGTTATGGGATAACGTCTGGTATTGTGTCAATGTTTCCTTAATTATTCATAAATTCTATTCCTAATGGCCACCTGCATTACTATGAGTTGTACAATTAAGGTACTTTCATCACCGACAGGGGAGTCATGCTGGATCACTGGGTCAGGTGCCAAGATAGATGCCATTTTTCTCGGTACTTCTTGGTCCCTTGTGAAAGAGAGAAGTTCAAAGTACCAAAGTTTGGGCACATATACATCTTCTGACCTCGCTCCAGACTTGGTTGAATTCTCGACTTTGTTCAGTTCTTTGCGGTACACTGTGCGGAGGGCCTGAATCATTTTTTTCACCGATGCTTCATCCGCTGGCTCATTGGGGTAATGTTGTTTTGAAAGGTCGACGAGTTTTCGGTAAGCCTCCTTCTTTTTAAGTCGGTTACTATAATCAGCCGACTTTATTCTCCATAAGCATGGCGTCGTGCGGTACATCTCTATGAAGTCCCGCAGGAATTCGTGCTTATCAGCCATCTGTAATAATGAAAGGATAATGTTAAATTGGCACAATACTACTAGAAACATTTGTTTTATTGAAAGGTATGATAAATTAAAATGCGTACATTACCAACAACTTATAACACAGCTAGGATCATAAAATGGCGGAGGTGGGCACGGCTGAAACTAAAATGGCTGCCTGCCCCACAAAAAAAAAAAATTTTGATGGACAACAACAGTTTACACAGCTGAATAAAATGGCGGTGGTGGGAGCGGCAGAAACAAAATTTGCTGCACCAAAAAATTCCAGAGATAGACGACAAGTGTTAACAAAGCTGGTAAGAAATTGCAATGGTGGGTGCGGCAGAAATAAAATGGCTGGCCCCCCAAAAAATTCCAGAGATGGCCGACAACACAGTAATGGTGGGCGCAGCAGAAACAAAAATGTCAGAGATAGAAATGTGATAACGGAGGGCGGTGGCAGGAAAACTACCAAGGCTGCTGTTTATAAAGACAGATAAAAATATTAAATATAACATATAATTCAAAAATTTTAATGACACAAAAATTTTTAAAAATATTAAAAATAAGTGCCTACCTTACAAGACTGTATGGAGATCCTGATGGAATCAATGAATTGACGGCAAACGCAGCAGCGCCACACAATGAATCGCAGGTGCTGAATCGCAGAAGGCTGGCAGGGCGCAATAAAATAACCACAGCGCTCGAGAACAATGAAAGGGAGCGCTATTGGGTCATCCTTTATTACTCGGTCATCCAATCACAAAGCGAGAGCTGTGACATCAACACAGGGATTCAGAAAGAGAATTGGAGGGATCCAATGGCTGGATATCCTTAAAGACAAAAATGTCCAGGAAGGATGGGAAATCTTGAAAAATGAAATTCTCAAAGCACAATTGTTAACAATTCCGAAAAGAGGGAAGAATAGAAAGCATTTAAGGAAACCAGGATGGATGAACACAGAACTTAAGCACATGCTGAAAAGGAAGAAAAAAATGTTTATAAAATGGAAAGAGGGAGGCATATCTAAAGAAGAATATAATGCTGTCTGCAGAACCTGCAGGGCACAAATCAGATTAGCTAAAGCTGAAAATGAATTGAGGCTTGCAAGAGATGTCAAAAGCAATAATAAAGGATTTTGGGGATATGTCAAAAGTAAAAGAAAAGTCAAAGATGCTATAGGATTTTCACAGGATGAAAATGATGAAATGGTAAGACAGGATGTTGAGAAGGCCGAACTTTTAAATTCCTATTTTGCATCTGTTTTCTCTCAGAAAGGAAATGTAACATCAACTGTTCTTCACTGTCCTATTAAGGGTATAGAAGAATCCAGGATATCTATAAACAGAAAGATAGTGAGGAAACACTTAGCTAACCTAAATGAATTCAAGTCTCCAGGTCCAGATGAATTACACCCCAGAGTACTGAAGGAGATAGCAGAAGAAATTTTTGAACCCCTCTCCATAATCTTTGAAAATTCTTGGAGAACAGGAGAAGTCCCAGAAGACTGGAGAAGAGCAAATGTTGTTCCTATCTTCAAAAAGGGGAAGAAGGTGGACCAAGGCAACTATAGGCCGGTGAGTCTGACTTCTATACCAGGAAAGATCTTTGAACAAATTATTAAACAACATGTATGTCAGTACCTGGATAAGAATGAAGTGATTAAACAGAGTCAGCATGGTTTTGTTACTAATAAGTCATGTCAGACTAACTTAATTTCCTTCTATGACGGAATCACTGATCGGGTGGATCAAGGAAATGCTGTAGCTATAGTATATCTGGACTTCAGCAAAGCATTTGACAAAGTATCTCATACAATCCTTATTGAAAAAATGACTAAGTATGGAATGGACAAGGCAACTGTTAGGTGGATTCATAACTGGCTTAGTGATCGGACCCAAAGGGTGGTCGTAAATGGCTGCACATCCAGTTGGAAGAATGTCTCAAGTGGGGTACCACTGGGCTCTGTCCTGGGCCCTGTATTGTTCAACATCTTTATCAATGATTTAGATGAAGGAATTGCGGGTAAACTGATTAAATTTGCTGATGACACAAAGCTAGGAGGGATAGCTAATACTAGAGAAGAGAGAGAGAGGATTCAAAAAGATATAAATAAACTGGAGAAGTGGGCAGCAACTAACAGAATGGTTTTTAACAGGGAAAAATGCAAAGTACTACATCTGGGCAATAAAAATGAAAAAAGCATATACAGAATGGGAGGAATTGGGCTAAGCAACAGCACATGTGAAAAAGACTTGGGTATACTAATAGATCACAGACTGAATATGAGTCAACAGTGTGATGCAGCAGCAAAAAAGGCAAATGCAATTCTAGGATGTATTAACAGAAGCATACAGTCTAGATCACGTGAAGTCATTATTTCCCTCTACTCCTCTTTGGTCAGACCTCATCTGGAATATTGTGTCCAGTTTTGGGCACCACATTTTAAAAAAGACATCAACAAACTGGAGCAAGTTCAGAAAAGAGCGACCAGAATGGTGACCGGTCTGCAAACCCTGTCTTATGAGGAAAGGTTGCAGGATTTGGGAATGTTTAGTTTGCAAAAGAGAAGACTGAGAGGAGACTTAATAGCTGTCTGCAAATATCTAAAGGGCTGTCACATTGTAGAAGGATCAACTTTATTCTCATTTGCACAAGGAAAGACTAGAAACAATGGGATGAAACTGAATGGGAGGAGACACAGATTAGATATTAGAAAAAACTTTTTGACAGTTAGAGTGATCAATGAGTGGAACAAGCTGCCACGAGAAGTGGTGAGTTCTCCTTCAATGGAAGTCTTCAAACAGAGGCTGGACAGACATCTGACTGGGATGATTTAGCGAATCCTGCTTTGAGCAGGGGGTTGGACCAGATGGCCCAGAAGGTCCCTTCCAACTCTACGATTCTATGCCATACCGTGCTATATAGTGACGACCAATCTGTGTTGAGGGGAGTGGAAAATGATGCGCTCAATCACGCCTATCTAGGTCGGGGTCTTTTAACAATACATGCTGTGTGACAAGTCCCAACGACCTCCGAGGTCATTATACAGATCGCTGATCGCTGATGTGCCGTTTATGAGATCTTCCTGTTTGGAAGCTAACTAACGATCATATAGCGATGTTCTAACGATCTCTCCCGGGTCGTGTCGTTGTCGAGATCGCTGGTGCGATCGTTTAGTGTGACAGTACCTTTACTGCTTTAGATCTGTGACTGGGGCCTCTCTAGATCTTATCAGGTGGAAGGCACTATAGCATATTGACACAGCCTGGTCTAGTGCCTTTGATCATCTAACCATCCCCTGGTGTGCTGGCCCCAGCTGCCAAATTATACCCAACCAGCTCCCACAATCCCTCTCTCCTGACCCTGTAGTGTGGCCTATATATGTAGTAGTTCCTAAGGGGAAGAACGCAGTGTCCGTCCCCTCTCCCTCAGAGTAGCAGTCATATACCGGCCCCCAGGCTCACCCACCCACTTCCTTGACCACTTTTCAGCCTGGCTGCCGCACTTCATGTCCTCAGAACTTCCAACCCTTATCCTGGGAGACTTCAACATCCCCATTAACAGCCCTACTTCCACATCTGCATCCCAGCTTCTATCACTAACCACCTCTCTAGGCCTCTCACAGCTTTCAACCTCTGAGACACACAAGGACGGTAACACCCTTGATCTGGTCTTCGGCCGGCTCTGTTCAATATCCAACCTAAATAACTCACCGCTTCCAATCTCTGACCACAACATTCTCTCCTTCACACTCACAAATCCTCGCCCACCCCAGCTCACTCCTATCTACCACACAGTCAGAAATCTACAAGCCGTTAACCCTCAGACACTTTCAGACTCCCTACACTCCTCAGTGTCCCCAATCTCTTCTTTTTCCTGTCCTAATTTGGCTGTTCATCACTACAATGACACTCTTAGAAGCACCCTTGACGAAGTAGCTCCCCTCACCCTCAGAACCTCCAAGTACAGAGTAAAACAGCCCTGGCTCACATCGCAAACTCAACTTCTCCAGCGATGCTCTAGGAGTGCTGAACGCCTATGGAGAAAACCCCGCACACCAGAAGACTTCATCCACTTCAAATTTATGTTAAGAACCTATAACGCTGCCCTTCACCTCACCAAACAGACCTACTTCACCCCCCTGATCTCCTCACTAGCCAACAACCCCAAGAAACTTTTTGACACTTTTCACTCCCTCCTCAGGCCAAAAGCACAAGCCTCTATCACAGACATTTGTGCTGATGACCTGGCCTCCCACTTTACAGAAAAAATAGATAATATCCGTCTGGAAATCTGCTCCCAACCACCAAGTGCTGTGACTCCCATCCCTTCCTGCATATCCCCTGGCTCACTTTCCACATTTGATCCAGACTCCTCTCTTCTTCTCGTCCAACTACATGCACTACCGACCCCATTCCCTTACATCTCCTCCAGTCTCTCTCTCCAGTCATCACCACCCACCTAACTACAATCTTTAATCTCTCCCTCTCCTCGGGCATTTTCCCATCCTCCTTCAAACACGCCATCGTTACTCCATTACTAAAGAAATCCACTCTCGACCCATCCAGCACAAACAACTACAGACCAGTCTCTAATCTCCCCTTCATCTCTAAACTTTTGGAGCGCCTAGTTTACTCCCGCCTTACCCATTACCTCTCCACTCACTCCCTTCTAGACCCTTCACAGTCCGGATTCCGCCCCCTACATTCGACTGAAACTGCACTCATCAAAGTGACCAATGACCTTCTGACAGCAAAATATAACGGTGACCACTCTCTGCTCATTCTTCTTGACCTATCTTCAGCTTTCGATACTGTTGACCACCATTTCCTACTCTCTAGGCTCCAGTCACTAGGCATTAAGGACACTGCTCTCTCCTGGTTCTCTTCCTATCTCTCTGACCGCTCCTTCAGTGTTTTGCTCTCTAGCTCCACTTCATCTCCTCTTCCTCTTGCTGTTGGGGTACCTCAGTGCTCAGTCCTTGGCCCCCTTCTCTTCTCTCTCTACACAGCCCCAATTGGACAGACCATCAGCAGATTTGGCTTTCGGTACCATCTTTATGCTGATGACACACAACTATATATGTCTTCCCCCGACCTTACCCCCTCTGTACTACAGAACGCCAGTGTTAATCTGTCCGCAGTCTCCAATATCATGTCCACTCTCTATCTGAAACTCAACCTCTCCAAAACTGAACTTCTTCTGCTCCCGCTGTCTACTAACTTCCCTAAACCTGACATTTCCCTCTCCGTGGGTGGTACCACAATAACACCCCAGCAGCTGGCGCACTGTCTGCGTGTTATGTTTGACACCAATCTCTCCTTCACATCCCATATACAATCTCTTGCCTGCTCTTGCCGCTTACACCTAAAGAACATCTCTAGAATCCGCCCTTTTTTCACCATGGAAATAACAAAAACCCTCACTGTAGCATTGATCCACTCTCGCCTGGATTACTGCAACGCTCTATTAATTGGCCTCCCCGTCACTCAACTATCCCCTCTCCAGTCCATACTTAATGCAGCAGCAAGGGTTGTCCATCTGGCTAATCGGTACTCGGACGTGTCCGCTCTTCGTCAGTCATTACACTGGCTGCCCATTCATTATAGGATCCAATTCAAAGTACTTGTTCTCACCCACAAAGCTCTCCACGGTGCGGCACCCTCCTACATCTCCTCCCTCAGTTCTGTCTATCGGCCTAGCCAATCGCTGTGCTCTGCAAACGACTTTTGACTAACCTCTGCACTAATCCGTACCTCCCACTCCCGACTTCAAGACTTCTCCCGTGCTGCTCCTATCCTCTGGAGTGCTCTACCCCAAGAAATTCGGATTGCGACAATTTGCATAGTTTTAGCCCCCCTCAAAACACATTTGTTCAGAGCAGCTTATCACGTTCACTAATCAAAGTCATTCTATGTGTAAGTGTGCGTGTGTAGCCCATTCACTATCTCCATCCATCCTTCACTCCCTCAAGATGGCTGGACCTTCATTGTAAATACATCATTGTAAATACACACCTGTACTTTGTATCTCCCTCACCTCATTGTATATTGTAAGTGCTCACGAGGAGGGTCGTCTTATTTCGTCCTATTTTGCTTTAATTATTGTATTGTTAACGTTGTTACTTATGTCTTTTGTTTTGAAACTGTTAAACTGTAAAGCGCTGCGGAATATGTTGGCGCTGTATAAATAAAGATTATTATTATTATTATTATTACTTTATGTAATAATTTAGTTATTTTTTTAATTTTATTGTCAGAATATGCAGAACAAAGTCAAGGCCCCCATGCATACACTGTGCACAATTATTAGGTAAGTATTTTGACCACATCAACATTTGTTTGCAAATTTTCCAACCCCAAGCTTTATAAACTTGAATGCTTATTGGATAGAGTAGATCAGGTGACTTGTGTTTGTATAATGAAGGAAGGTGTAGCCCTAAGGATATCAGCACCCTTTATCAATGTGTGTGCAGTATTATTAGGCAGCTTGTTTTCCTCATGCAAACTGCACCAAAGTAGAGATTTAACTGAGTCTCAAAAATTGTTAACATTTTTACAGAGGGATGCAGGAATCTTGAAATTGCTAAGCATTTGACAAAGTATCTCATACAATCCTTATTGAAAAAATGACTAAGTATGGAATGGACAAGGCAACTGTTAGGTGGATTCATAACTGGCTTAGTGATCGGACCCAAAGAGTGGTCGTAAATGGCTGCACATCCAGTGGGAAGAATGTCTCAAGTGGGGTACCACAGGGCTCTGTCCTGGGCCCTGTATTGTTCAACATCTTTATCAACGATTTAGATAAAGGAATTGAGGGTAAACTGTTTAAATTTTCTGATGACGCAAAACTAGGAGGGATAGCTAATACTAGAGAAGAAAGAGAGAGGATTCAAAAAGACATAAATAAACTGGAGCAGTGGGCAGCAACTAACAGAATGGTTTTTAACAGGAAAAAATGCAAAGTACTACATCTGGGCAATAAAAATGAAAAAAGCATATACAGAATGGGAGGAATAGGGCTAAGCAACAGCACATGTGAAAAAGACTTGGGTATACTAATAGATCACAGACTGAATATGAGTCAACAGTGTGATGCAGCAGCAAAAAAGGCAAATGCAATTCTAGGATGTATTAACAGAAGCATACAGTCTAGATCACGTGAAGTCATTATTGCCCTCTACTCCTCTTTGGTCAGACCTCATCTGGAATATTGTGTCCAGTTTTGGGCACCACATTTTAAAAAAGACATCAACAAACTGGAGTAAGTTCAGAAAAGAGCGACCAGAAAGGTGACCGGTCTGCAAACCCTGTCTTATGAAGAAAGGTTGCAGGATTTGGGAATGTTTAGTTTGCAAAAGAGAAGATTGAGAGGAGACTTAATAGCTGTCTACAAATATCTAAAGGGCTGTCACATTGTA
>NW_027361672.1:27257500-27332500 GCF_039654945.1 Dendrobates tinctorius
GGGTTTCGGACGAAACTCCGACTTTTTTTGCCCTAGTCGGACCAGTTTCATCTGAAACAAATTTTGTTTCATGAAACCCGATCCGACCAAAGTCGCTCAACTCTAGTAATGACCTAAAGACCGATCATTTAAATTTTCTTTCAATAATAGGTACAAAGATGTGCAGTACATTGACAGGGTTCTGGCTCCTGTGAGCCCACCGATCACTCAAAATGACACTCTACGAGGTGCTGCTCAGAAAGCACAAGTGCCTAGCTTCTACGGCACTGTAGAGCAACTTTTTGAGCTGCTGCACATCTTAAATAGTAACTGTTGAAAAAAAAGATAAAAGAAAGGAAGAAAAATAAATGATAGGTACACTCCTCAAGAGTTTGAACTTGCTATATATGGAATAGTGTTAGGGGCAGTAAATAAACAATTGACCAATAAGACACAAGTTAAGTAGAAAATATATATGAGAATGACTTATCAGTACTTTCCATATAATACCACTGCTTCATCAGTTATTGCATGTGTTGCATCAGTCTATTTGTGACTGTGGCCTTAGAAAATTTTAAAAATTATCATTGCATGAATGTATAGATAAATTCAGAGAGGGTCTCACAAGTATCAGCCAAGAATAAAGGACCGGACGACTGATGATAACATTGAGGGTGTGTGACCTGATCTTGTTGGATAAATGAGTGACAGCAGATTATGTGTAAAGAATACCTACGTGGATGAAGATTCACAACTGATGAAGAGGTGAAAACATTGTTGCTTTTTCATAGCTCGCAGCTAAGCCTAAAATATTTTTTAATGTGGGAATAATTAATAATAATCTTATTTGTAAAGCGCCAATATATTCCGCAGCACTTTACCATTATTACAAAAGCTTGTTGAGAGATGGACAAAGGGTATTTAAAATCAGGGAGAGTATGTTGAAAAATTAAGTTTTTGTTTTTTTTCTGAAAGTTGATTATAATGTAAAATTCTGCATTCGTGGAAAACACCATTTCATCATTTTTCTCCAGAAATTATTTTTTTCTTTAGGAAACTAATCCTGATGAATTTATCTGTTCTATAAGCCACACATAATAAGTCTACATTTAGAAATTCTGCCTGGTGTGCTGAAAAGGCCAGCGTTTCCAGAGCCTGTGATTCAACCAATCAGCCTGTGATCATATCACTTAGGTCTTCTCTGAACAGTAATAAATGATTTGGTGGATGATCATGATTTTTAATGTGCAGGATATTTATGATTGCAGTCAAGTGTAAGGAAAAAGGCTACAGGCAGTTGTAAAGTAAGCCCACATACTTTATATACATATCCTGAATGGATGAAATGTCATAAATATTTATATGCAAATTGAATAAGGTTTTTTATACGCCAACATGAACACACAAACCTGAAGCATGGCTGATATAAAAGGCCAACACGGTATGCTGTGTTAACAAAATACAGATTTTTCAGGCAACAAAAATAAATAATAGCAGAAGATTATATATTCAGATTATATATTCCAATCAAATCAACAGACGATTAAAAACATATTGTGAAATTGGTTTTAGAAATGTCAATTTCACCTTCGGTTGTTATTGCTCCAGCAATGGAAGAAATCTCAGCCAGAACATTCCCCGTAAGATTACACTTTACAATGACATGACACCTGAACTGGGAAACTGGGAAGAATGCTAGGTCTGGAGAATTACAATACAGCTTCTCATACAAACTACAAGACCTAACTATATAAAGTCGATTAGAATACCAGGCCTCTTTTATACACTGCTATGAATGATCTATGAAGGACAGGCTGGATAGACATTTGTTTGAGATGGTTTAGTGAATCCTGCATTGACCAGGGGGTTGGACATGATGACTATGGAGGTCCCTTCCAACTCTAACATTCTATGATTCTATGATCTGAAACCCACAATTCTGTAATTTTTCAGGTGATCGCACATTTATGTTGATGTCACCCAATCCCTATATTCCCTTCCATTCAACCTCTTACTAGAATTACAAGTATGTCCCATGTTGGGCATCACGTGATGGAGGGGGCTCAAGATATACGGTTGACAGATTACACCCTTATAACTTTTTCACATTAGATGCCACAATTCGTGTTGATCTAAGGTGGCATGCCTCCCTCTTACCTCATTGATTTTCAACCGTAACACAATCTCAAGGTGCCATTTGCCTGTCAAAGTTGGGGGCCTATAAAAGGACCCATGTCTGCCATTTTTGTCAATGGTGAATGTAGGACAGTAGAGGATAAATAAAAATGCCAGAACTGATGTTTTGTCACTTCTCCACAAAAATTGGAATGAAAAAAGGATCAAAAAGTAATAAAACAAAATTCCTTAAATAAATGCTATGGATCACCCAAGGGAAAAGAGACAAGCTCTTTCATAGTACAATTTATGTGAAAATAGTTGGGGTTGATAACATGGTGACACAAAATTTAGATTTCTTTTTATGATGTATTTTAATTTTTAAACGTAATAGAGCAAAAAAAAAAAAGAAATATATTTTGGTGTGTCCTTACTGATCTTGACCACTTTTAGGAAAGTGGGCCCCAAACTGTGTAAAATACATAAAGTAACAAACTCAGCAAGTACTCAGCCTCCCTTGGTCACTGCCACTGCTCAGGTCCTCATATTTTAACAACAGTGGTGGTGTTATGTCAACAGGTCAAATCACCGCGGCAGCCAGTAACTGAGCTCAGTGCCCATGCACAGAGGTTGACAGTGCGCAACGCTAAGCTCAGAGAACCAATCGATGTGTCGAACCAATCGATGTGTCTAGAGTAATGATGTGCGCTGTTGATATGATGCACTCAAAACACTAGGACTGGAAAAGAGTCAGGATACGGTGCTGGACCTAGGAAGGGTGTTCCACACAAAGCTTCCCACCACTGCTCCAGTCCTAGTGTTTTGATAACAATGGTGATGTCATGTCAACAGAGATCATCACTTCTCTAACCAATCACTATGCTCAATGGCTCGTGCGTGGAGCCCAGCATTGAATGTGACTGGCTAGAGCCATGATGTGTGTTGTTGATATTACATCAGGGTTGTAGTCTTAACACCAGAGCAGGAGCAACAGCGGAAATCAGAGCTGGACCTAGGAATGTTGCATACCTGATGAATTTTTATTTTAATACTTCACACAGTTTGGGGCCCACTTTCCTGAAAGTAAACATCCCCTTTACCAAGCTTTTACCACACAGTGAACAGCGTTAAAAACTAAACTAACCCACAAAGACTTTTTTTTCCCCTATTTTCAGCACACTGTCTGATATATTCGTGGCATTCATATCGAATCTGATAAAATGAAAGAGGAAAAAAAACTGACTGATTGGTAAATCAGCTGCTCCAAGCTACAATAAGCACTGCATTTAATTTTTTTCAAAGCAATTCGACAGATAAAGAAAAACATTACAGGGAGCCCAGACATTGTTATCTACTGACCCAGAATCAGCTTTGGACTATCCAGAGTAGTAATAGGCGAACCTTTGGATGTTCGGGTCCGGCGGGTTCACTAAAAAGTTAAAAAAAAAAAAAAGCTTGGTTCGGCAAAAAGAACAGTACCCGAACCCGGACCTCATTCAGATGAATGGGGGGCCCAAACATCCATTTTAGCATCCATTGAGAAATTTCTCACGGTGAACTCACTGAGCTCAGCGCTGGATCGTGAGACTTTTTCCTCACAGTGCCAGCGGTGATCTCACTGAAGTAACCACAGTTCATCAGCCCAACTCAGTGACCTGCAGTAAACCTTGATGGTGTCACCACCAGTAACTGATGCTGCACTCGCAGCAGTTCATTCTCCCATGGTTTACAGCCTGAACAGTTGCATCTTGGTACCGTCCAAGTATAAAACCATTTAACGCAGACATGGATTACTGCACGGGACAGAAAGTTGGACAAGTGAGGGATATCGTTTTTTATTTATTTTTATTTTTTTACAGGAGACCAGGACTTGAATGGAATGGGCTTTAGGTGAGTATTATTGTTGTTTATTCTTTTCTGTTTTTTACAGTCGACAAGGGTTTCAATGGAATGGGCGTAACATGAATATAACTTTTTTATTTTTAAATAAAAAATGTAAAACTGTGTGTATTTTTATTTCAAACATAGGACTTTATTCTGGCTGTGTTAATTTACAATAGGACTATGAGGTTAGACTTATAGACGCCTCTCCATGAGTAATCCGTGGGCTTGACAATACAAAGGTGACATCAACCCCACAAATATTAACTCCGTTTGCCACCGCAACAGGGCAAGAAAGAGTAGCTGGGCAAAGAATCAGAATTGGTGATGCTAATAGATGTGTCTTTTCTGGGGCAGTTGCAAATTGCTACTTTTAGGCTGGGGGAGGCAATATCAATGGGCCATTAACAGCCTGAGAATACCAGCCCCCAGCTGTCTGCTTTAGCTTGGATGTTTTTGACAAAAAATAGAGGAGACCCCAAGCCTTTTTTTAAATTATTTATTTAAATAGTTTTTAAAAAAAGCCTGAGGATGTCTCTATTTTTGATACCCAGATGATAAAGCTGACAGCTGAAAGTTGCAGCCCTCAACTGTCAGTTTTGCCATGCTGGTTATCAAAAATAGAAGGGAACCACTGCCATTTTTTTATTTATTTATTGTATAGGCGCCATCAGTGGTGCCTGCTTTAGCAGTTATTAGCGGCAGAAGAAGTAGACTAATGGGAGTAGTACTCTCTCATCAGCCGACGCCTCTGTGACCAGAGGTATACTTTTACCGCTGGTCACAGCTCCTTGAGCTTTAACCAGAGGTAATAATCTTACCACTGGTCAAAGCTGCCGGTGTTTCTCACGCTGTCATACCTGATGTTCAGGGTGCTGAACCGGAACAGCAACACAGATTTCCTGGAAAACTCCATGTTCGGAGTCCATGCCTGAACATTAGCTGTTCAGTATGGACCCCATACTTTACTATTCCATGAAACCATGACTAAGACCTAGCTGTCAAAACGCGTCAGTTTTGCCTTCAGGGTATCCGTGGTATGCCTGTCCTTGCTTTTATAGTGACAATACAATAAATGTTAAGCTTTATTCGTAAGTCCATCGCTGGAGAAAACTTCCTTTTCAATTTGTGACCCACGCCTCGGACCAGGGTGGCTACGTGCTAGGATCCATTGCCAGACAAGGTGAATCTACACATGGTGAGCTGACATCTTTACTTTTAGGGTTCGTCCATCTCTAATCCAGAGGTATTTGTTCCCACATCTGTTTTCCACTATAGATAATAATATTCAGGTCCTACTAAGCTTTGGCAGTGTGTAGAGCCTCAAACACTTAGATAATTACATGTATTTGCACCAGAAGAATTTTTTTTGTGTTGGGCCACATCTATTGGACAGGTTATCGGCTGCGTTATATAAAGTAATGCTACCGTACCTGTGGTTCAGCCTTCTGGCTGTCCTTGCATGTGCCACATGTGGAAACATTAGCCCCTCTGTCACGAATGAAAATAAGGCCTTTCCCATTTCACATTTTGTAGGACAATTCAATATCAAGGGGACTGAATATAGAAGATTAGTAGTGTTTAATGGACCATACTGCCAATGGATGACTACATATCAATTACAGGCAGTCAGGGGACAAGTGTGGCACTGTTATTTGGGGAAAAGTTGACTTTTTTGTAATCTAAAATTACCCATGTAATGTAATTGTTTACCAAAATAATTTATTTTTACCAATAAGCATTTCATGATAAAATCAAACGAAGAATTTTGAAGGTAAGTTCTGGCAAAATTTCTGAGAAACCCAGAGATATTAGAAACATACTATCTTTATTAATATTATGCCCTAATAATACAGTGTACATCAATAATCCACAAGAATAATAGAATACAAAAGTGTAGTAGACAGTTAATCTGATTCTATTGAGCCCGGTAAAATAATGTATTTGTTAAATGCTTTATATTTTTTAGAAAAAGGAAATCTTTGGCAATGGATACATCATGAGCTTTTCAATACCTATTTAAGATGCGTCCGTTAAATGGATGCCATTTTAGATAATGTATGACTAGAGTTGAGCGATACCGTCCGATACTTCAAAATATCAGATCGGAATGGATCGGCCGATCTTTAAAAAAAGTATTGGTATCGCCGATGCCGATACCGGACGTCCCATTCAAGTCTATGAGACTTCCGGTATCGGAATTGGAAAAACCCTTTCCTGCCCTTGTACAGCCTCTCGGGGGTCTGTACGGGCCTTCCGGGGGTCTCTGCCGGCCTGCCGGGGGGCTGTGCCGGCCTGCCGGGGGGCTGTGCGGACTGCCCGGGGTCTGTACCGGCCTGCCGGTGGTCTGTGCAGGCTCCGGGGGGGCTGTGCCGGCCTGCCGGGGGGTTTGTGCAGTCTCCGGTAGTCTGTGCAGGCATCGTCCGATGGGACTACAAGTCCCATCGGGCGATGCCTGCTACCATGACAGTGATTGACACATTAGCCAATGATGGGACAGTAGTAGTCCCATCATCCGGCTAATGTGTTAAATGTAAAAAAAAAAAAAAAAAAAAAAAATAAAATACTACATACATACATACTACATGCTACATACATACTACATACATACTACATATATACTACATGCATGCTACATACATACTACATACATACTACATGCATGCTACATACATACTACATGCTACATATATACTACATACATACTACATGCATGCTACATACATACAACATACATACTACATGCATGCTACATACATACTACATGCTACATATATACTACATACATACTACATACATATTACATGCTACATACATACATGCTACATACATACTACATACATACTACATGCATGCTACATACATACTACATGCTACATATATACTACATACATACTACATGCATGCTACATACATACTACATGCTACATATATACTACATACATACTACATACATACTACATGCATGCTACATACATACTACATGCTACATACATACTACATACATACTACATGCTACATACATACTACATACATACTACATGCTACATACATACTACATACATACTACATGCATGCTACATACTACATACATAGTACATACATACTACATATATACTACATGCATGCTACATACATACTACATATATACTACATGCATGCTACATACATACTACATGCTACATACATGCTACATACATACTACATGCTACATACATACTACATGCATGCTACATACATACTACATACATACTACATGCATGCTACATACATACTACATGCTACATACATACTACATACATGCTACATACATGCTACATACATACTACATACAATACATTCATACAATACATACATAGACATACAGTACATATAACATAGAGTAACATACTTACCAATACTTGTCACATTGTTCCCCGAAGCCATTGTCTTTTACGGAATAAATATTAACATAACAAACCACAAAAATACTCACCCATGATCCGAAGCAGTCCACGAGTGTGTCCCACGACGATCTTGGGTAGAGAACTGCAGCATCAGCTGATGCTGCAGTTCTCTTGCTGCAGTTCTCTACCCAAGATCGTCGTGGGACACACTCGTGGACTGCTTCGGATCATGGGTGAGTATTTTTGTGGTTTGTTATGTTAATATTTATTCCGTAAAAGACAATGGCTTCGGGGAACAATGTGACAAGTATTGGTAAGTATGTTACTCTATGTTATATGTACTGTATGTCTATGTATGTATTGTATGAATGTATTGTATGTAGCATGCATGTAGTATGTATGTAGCATGTATGTATGTAGCATGCATGTAGTATGTATGTAGTATGTATGTAGCATGTAGTATGTATGTAGTATATATGTGGTATGTATGTAGTATGTATGTAGCATGCATGTAGTATATATGTAGCATGTATGTAGTATGTATGTAGCATGCATGTAGCATGTAGTATGTATGTAGCATGCATGTAGTATATATGTGGTATGTATGTAGCATGTAGTATGTATGTGGCATGCATGTAGTATGTATGTAGTATGTATGTAGCATGTAGTATGTATGTAGCATGCATGTAGTATATATGTAGTATGTATGTAGCATGCATGTAGTATGTATGTAGTATGTATGTAGCATGCATGTAGCATGTATGTAGCATGCATGTAGTATATATGTGGTATGTATGTAGCATGCATGTAGTATGTATGTAGTATTTTTTTTTTTTTTTTTAACATTTAACACAGTAGCCGGATGATGGGACTACTACTGTCCCATCATTGGCTATTGTGTCAATCACTGTCATGGTAGCAGGCATCGCCCGATGGGACTTGTAGTCCCATCGGACGATGCCTGCACAGACCCCCGGACGTCAGCACAGCCCCCCGGCAGGCCGGTACAGACCCCACAGGGTGCACAGCCCCCCGGCAGGCCGGCACAGCCCCCCGGCAGGCCGGTACAGACCCCCACAGGGTGCACAGACCACCGGCAGGCCGGTACAGACCCCGGGCAGTCCACACAGCCCCCCGGCAGGCCGGCACAGCCCCCCGGCAGGCCGGCAGAGACCCCCAGAAGGCCCGAAATGACGGCGCATCATGATGCGCACACACCGCGCATCATGATGACGTCATTTCGGCTGTCAATCAACTTTGAACTTCCGATTCCTATGCCCGATATTGAAAAAATATCGGATGTCGGTATCGGAATTCCAATACAGCAAGTATCGGCTGATACCCGATACTTGCGGTATCGGAATGCTCAACTCTATGTATGACCGATATAATACATAGATGCCCACTATTGGCATAGGCAATAATGCCATCCATTAAAAGGCTTGCAATTCTTTGACTAAACCAATCTGATATGAGTCTATGAGTGATGGCTGCAACTGTCAGGCACTTGTCACATCCTACATTTAAAGCGTTGCCAGTTTATACAGTTAATGGAATTAGAAGATGCAATGAGAAGCCCAGGCAAGACTTCTAACAGAGCTCACTGCATTCTAGGTATGCAAGAATCGTTGCATGATTTACAAATTAAAAAATGTACAAACAGAAGACAAATAGATATGACTGGAAATGGAAACTACATCGCATTGCAAGAAACATTTCATTTTGAACATAATAGGAAAGCAGTAAATGGCAATAATCTATTTAAAAGACATCAAAACCTGGAAAATGAGTCAAATATTTGTAATTTTTTCCAATCTTCCAAATATCAGCAGCATATATAACAAAAAGGCCTTGCTTAATTTAGCACGATTACCTGTAGTCACACCATGGACACATGTAAGGCTTCTCCCCTGTGTGAACCCGTTTATGCCGTGTTAAATGGGACTGAGTTGTGGAAGCAAAATTGCATTCATCACATTTGAATGGTTTCTCGCCTGAAATACAGGACCATAATATTTTTCTTTATGAAAGAACAAAACAATCAAGCAATATAAAGTAACTAGAAAATACTTCTATGGCTCTATAAAATTTGAGTAGAAATAATACCAAATATGTGAACAAACATCTGAAATCCCCAACATACAGGTTTTTTGTAATTGGCTTTTGCGCAAATTCAGCAAAATAGCGGTAATTGACATTTTTCTAGACTGTAAAGGTCCATCAAAAGGTTAAAAAATGTAAAAAAAAAATCCTTATATTTACCTTACTGTTCCCTCTGCTCCTCACCATTACCCAGCCGGTCCTTGACACATCTTCTAATCCCCTCCAATAGCACAAAAATCAACAAGCCTTTCGCAATGACGTTTCCAGCTCTAATGAGCCCAAGTATGGTACTGTGTGAGCCAGAAGATCCGGTTCACTATGAGAGGAATGGGTATTTTAGCCCAAGCAGCAGGTATCAGAAGGTGAAACAGTGACCAGGGATGGGGGTGAGCAGCGGAGGGGCCGGACACATGACCGATGAGTATATCGATTTTTTTTATTTTTTACGTATTACGTTTATTATGCTCTTACAGATGGTTCTTAAAATTGTGCATTAATCTTAATACCTTTACTAGAGGTAAGCAAAAATGAACCATTGTAAGTAGTGCATGTAGAGAGACCCCCAGGTATTGTACTTAATAATGACTTATGATGTATGTTGTTGCCATATAAAAATCTATTTTATTGATGTTGAACTCACAAGGCATTTTTTACATGGTACAATTCATATCAATACAGGGAGAATCTAGAAGTGTAAGGGAAAAATTGTAAAGGTGTCTTAAAGCTGCAATCCCCCGAGGCAATAAATTTACAGTAAACACTGCAGAGTACATAAGAACAGATATCTGTGTTATATTTAACATTTGCACTTACCTTGTATTCCTGGTGCATGGTAAGCTCACATTTTTTCAAAATTAGATCTTGTACAACAGGAATAGTATGCTCAATTCCTAAAAGTATGAATTTTTGCGTACAGTATATGAGTATGGTCTGGAAAGGTTTGCGCAGTTCCACAGAACTACTGTATTTATTGAAAACTGTACTCATGTATGGTATAGATACATTATATTTTAAGAGGAAAATGTTTAACGAGGTTGTTCACTACTCAAACGATGCCTATGTTCCCCTCCAGTAAAATAACAACACTAATACTCACCACCAGTTTGGGCCAATCAAGGCTGGCTTCAGTCTCCCCTCCAGCGGACAAATAGGATATCCGGAGTAAGGGCCCCGTTACATTTAGCGATGCACCAGCGATCCCAACAACGATACGACCCGGTCAGGATTGCTGGTGCATCGCTAAATGGTCGCTAGTGAGCAGCCAAACAGACAGATCTCAGCAGCAATGCAGCGACGCAGCAGCGGTCGTTACTTACCTGTCAGACGCGGCGATGATGACGTCCTCCGCCCGCATCCACGCGTCACTCGTTGGCACTAGCAGGAAGCCGCCGACGAGAAATGTCCCAGGACGTTCTCGCGTGATCAACAATAGCCAGCGGGGGAGCCGGTCGGAGGCAAGTAGCACATGTAGCGATATCGATAGCAATATCGCTGCTGCGTCACAAAATCGGTGACGCTTTAGAGATATTGCTAGCAACATCGCTATGTATAAAGCCCCCTTAAGTTAGAGATGCAAATGCTCTCTCTTCCTCCAGATGTCAATCACATTCGTAGGAGAGGAGATTGAAACCAGTCCCGATTGGCCGCAGGGATAGTGTCACGTGAGCTCCGAGAGTCAGTGACAACGATGCTGGAATTGCGGCAGCAAAGGAGGAGAGTATAGATGTTATTATTTTACAGGGAGGGAAAACATGAGAATTGAGAAGTTGTCCCAGTAGTGGACAACTCCTTTAAGATATTTTACACACATATATATATATATATATATATATTAATTTTAAAGTATTGTATGTAGCACAAATTAGATTTAGATATTGTATTACTACGAAGTTTAGAGTAACTGTCAAAATGGCTAAAATCTTTATATATCTTTCCTATAACTGTTGTTTGGTTCAGTTGTTTGGAGTTCCACCTGTTACAGTAGTTTTTTGCTTTGTAATATGGACTACCTCTACACCTACAGTCTGGCTTTGCTAGTACATTTCATACAGTAACAGGTCAATTTTGGAATCCGAACCTTCCCCCCCCACATCTGCAGTTTGGCTGTGGAATCTGGACATCAGACTACAAAACGCTGTCTTGCTGGGTAGTATGGTCTATATGATAAATCAGTAGTCTGGTTGTGTACCACTTAGGCCGGGGTCACATTGCGTTATGGCAGTCTGTTAGACGGACTGCATTACACCGCGGCATAACGTGGTGTAACGCAGTCCGTTAATGCTGCCACTGACCCCCATTATCGGGCGCATTGCGACGCATGCCATAAAGCGGCAAGCGTTCGCGATGTTCTGTTATTCAGTGACGAAGCCTCGGACGCGGGCTGTAGCGTCTGAGGCTCTGTCACCGCTAGCACAGATGAATCATCTGTGCTAGGGGGTATAGCATAACGCGATCGCGTTAGGCTATACCGTTTAACCAGCCCGTCAACGCTATGCATTGAATGGGCTGGTTAAACGCAATGTGAACCTAGCCTTAGTACACCACCTATAACAATAGTCAAACTGAGTACGCCGGACTTCTGACTTCCATTGTCTGGAACTCCACCTACAGCTGCAGTCTGGTTACAGAGTTTGAACATCTTCTACAACACTAGATGGACTGCAGTTTTAGGGGGAGATCCAAACTCAGGGCTGCCACTAGGAATTTCGGGGCCCCATACTGGCAAAATTTATGGGGCCCCCTTGAGACTCCACCCCCAGTTCCGCCTCCACCCTAGCTCCTCCTCCACCATGCGAACCTTCCAAAATCCCTCCGCGAATATTATCATTGACCCTAGTATTTCTAGTAACCCTTTTTTTTCTACTCTAACTTTAAACCTGTTTACAAAGCGGCCTTTTCTATTGTCTTGTGCTGTTGATTAACATACTAACGGCTTGTATTTGGTTTTTATTAGGTGCCAATCTAAAATCTAATTTTATTTTCACAAAAATGATCTTTTCATCCCCAATGTTTGTTTTTCCCCAAGTGTAACATGAGAAATTGGACCCTAACAGTAGTTGTGCAATTTGTCCTGAGTAGGCTGATACCCCATATAGGACTATGGGCTGAGCTGCAGGTGGAGACAGTCAACATGCTGGTACTGGTCAGCACAGTCTGTGATAACTAAAAGGATAGGACTACGGGCTGAGCTGCAGGTGGAGACAGTCAACATGCTGGTACGGGTCAGCACAGTCTGTGATAACTAAAAGGATAGGACTACGGGCTGAGCTGCAGGTCGAGACAGTCAACAACGTGCCTACTAATCTTGGCACTGGAGATCTGTCCCCCTGAGCCCTGGATCACCCCATCAGCCCCCTGGTCCCCCCCATCATCAGCTGGGCCTCTGGGTACCCCATCATCAGCCGGGCCCCTGGGTGACCGCCCCATCATCAGCCGGGCCCCTGGGTGACCCCCCCACAGACAGCCGGGCCCCTGGGTGACCCCCCCACAGACAGCCGGGCCCCTGGGTGACCCCCCCACAGACAGCCGGGCCCCTGGGTGACCCCCCCAGACAGCTGGGCCCCTGGGTGACCCCCCACAGACAGCTGGGCCCCTGGGTGACCCCCCCACAGACAGCTGGGCCCCTGGGTGACCCCCCCACAGACAGCTGGGCCCCTGGGTGACCCCCCCACAGACAGCTGGGCCCCTGGGTGACCCCCCCACAGACAGCTGGGCCCCTGGGTGACCCCCCCAGACAGCTGGGCCCCTGGGTGACCTCCCATCGACAGCTGGGCCCCTGGGTGACCCCCCCACAGACAGCTGGGCCCCTGGGTGACCCCCCCACAGACAGCTGGGCCCCTGGGTGACCCCCCCACAGACAGCTGGGCCCCTGGGTGACCCCCCCACAGACAGCTGGGCCCCTGGGTGACCCCCCACAGACAGCTGGGCCCCTGGGTGACCCCCCACAGACAGCTGGGCCCCTGGGTACCCCAGACCCCCCCACAGACAGCTGGGCCCCTGGGTACCCCAGACCCCCCCACAGACAGCAGGGCGGGCCCCTTGGTCCTCCGCAATAAGCCGGGGACCTGGGTCCCCACAGGACCACCAATGTCCCCCATGATTAGACACATCCGGCGCCGGGGCCCCCAGACCCCCCCCTGAACAGACTGAGTCTGGACAACAGGCCCCCGATGTCCCCATGATCAGCAGGCTTTGCATACAGAGTCAGACATAAAAGAAAAAGAATATTCACTTACCTGCTCGCTGGCCGTCCACCGCACCGTTAGACCGTCACGTCACCCAGGGACCGACGTTTTCTGCAGGCCTGCAGCCGCTCCCAGTCTCAGCCATGCCGACACCACGTGCACACCGCTCTTCTGCTTTCTCAAGAATGAGGAAGTGAAGAGCAGGAGCAGCGTGTGACGTCACGTCAAGTGAGCCGGGCCCTGGGGCGGTGCTGGAATATGGACCAGATCTGACCATGGTGCACTGGGGCCTGGGGGGGAGGGAGAGAGGAGGAGTAGGAGGAGCCAAGCGCTTCCCTGCTGTCTGTCACATCACAGTGAGTGAATGTAACACCAGGCAGAGCAGGCTGAGGGGGAGGACGGGGGGCCCCGAACCGCTGAAAAAATTGTAGGGGGGGCATGGCCGGGACCCAAGCAGCGAGCGCGGACCAGGCTGCAGCGCCCAGCTTGCTCAGGCGCCGCCGCGGCCGCTGGGCCCGGGCGGGCCCCCCAAATCACCGGGCCCCATACAGGTGTAATGCCTGTCATGCCCTGATGGCGGCCCTGTCCAAACTCTACAGTCAATCAGCAGAATCTACACCTCCGCATATAATTTCAGTCTGGCTGCGGAGTAATATATGTTACTATCATTTAATTTACACCTTTCTTTTTATGATTTTTTTTTTCATAAAAGTCACACAAAAACCCTAAAATGGGCTGAACGAAATTGTCTACACCCTCAGCCTAATATCTGGTTGCACGCCTTTTGGAATTAAAAGTTGCAATAAATCACTTCCTATAACCATCAACAAGCTTCTTACATCTTTCAACTGGAATTTTTGGACCACTATTCTTCTGCAAACTGCTCCAGGTCTCTCATATCTGAAGGGTGACTTCCCCAATAGCAA
This sequence comes from Dendrobates tinctorius, assembly GCF_039654945.1. Classification (NCBI taxonomy): domain Eukaryota; kingdom Metazoa; phylum Chordata; class Amphibia; order Anura; family Dendrobatidae; genus Dendrobates; species Dendrobates tinctorius. The sequence goes on from NW_027361672.1 coordinate 27,272,075, forward strand.
TTTTAAGATCTCTCCACAGATATTCAATGGGATTTAGATCTGGACCCATTGCTGACCGCTTCAGAGCTCTCCATCACTTTGTTTCCATCGATTTCTGGGTGATTCTTGAAGTATCTTTGGGGTCATTGTTCTGCTGTAAGATCCATAACCTAAGATGCAATCCCAGCTTTCTGACACTGGGCACTACATTGTGACCAAAAATAGTTTGGTAATCTTCATATTTCATGATGCATTGCACACAGTTAAGGCACCCAGTGCCAAAGGCAGCAAAACAACTCCAAAATATTTTTGAACCTACACCACTTTGGACTGTAAGTACTGTGTTCTTTTCTTTGTAGGCCTCATTCTTTTTCTGGTAAACAGTAGAATGATGTTCTTTACCAGAAAGAACTATCTTGGTTTTATCTATCCATAAGACACTTTCCCTGAAGGATTTTGGCATAGTCATATACATTTTGGCAAACTACAGTCTAGCTTTTTTATGTCTGTGTCAGTAGCGAGGTCCTCCTGGGTCTCCTGCCACAGCGTTTTATTTAATTCAATTCTACGGTGCCAATACAGTTGAATGTGGCGCATGTTGGAGAGCAGCGGGTGACAGAAGGCAGGAGCCGGCTGCTGCGCTGGGGGAGGCAACAGTGGAGCAGCGGGTGACAGGAGGCAGGAGTCAGCTAAAGCCTGTGCTGTCTGCTAAAAGAAATATTCATTGCTTCCCACAGGCATGGGGAGAAGTGAATATTCATTTCTCTTTAGCAGCAGGGACAGGCTTTAGCCACAGCAACCAGCTTTTGCCTCCTGTCACCTGCTGCTTCACCACTGTTGCTCCGCTGGTGGGTCTCCCCCGACGCACAAGCCCCATAGCAGCTGCATAGTGTGCCGCTATTAGCGACACATCACTGGCTAGGGGCCCCTGGGGCAGGGGGGGCCCTACGCATCTGCCGGCCCTGAATGCCAGCAGGTGTTAATGCATGGGCCAACAGGCGAATCCTCCGGTTCTTTGGTGGGCCAGTCCGACCCTGGTCTCAAACCAAAAGGTCAGTTCATATAGGGGCAACTTGCAATACTATATGCCCATCTTGTTTCATTCAGTCTTGCAGAATATTATATTGTCAAGTTATACAGTTAGGTCCATATATATTTGGACAGAGACAACATTTTTCTAATTTTGGTTCTAGACATTACCACAATGAATTTTAAACTAAACAATTCAGATGCAGTTGAAGTTCAGACTTTCAGCTTTCATTTGAGGGTATCCACATTAAAATTGGATGAAGGGTTAAGGAGTTTCAGAACCTTAACATGTGCCACCCTGTTTTTAAAGGGACCGAAAGTAATTGGACAGATTAAATAATTGTAAATAAAATGTTCATTTCTAGTACTTGGTTGAAAACCTATTGTTGGCAATGACTGCCTGAAGTCTTGAACTCATGGACATCACCAGACGCTGTGCTTCCTCCTTTTTGTTGCATGTAAAATTATATGGTTGCATGAGTATGCACACCCTTAAACGAATTCTTTGCTGAACTGCCATTTGAATTCAGGTCAACAATCAATCTTTTTGGGTAGATTTAAAAATATAATTACTTCACCTCAAAAAATATAACTAAATACCCCCAAAAATCCAAAAATATATCCAAATTTTATTACGGTAATTGACAGTTAAATACACATCGAAGAGAAAAATAAATAATAACAGCTCATAAAACCCAAATGAAAATAGCAATCAGTGTGGTTAATTATAAATAACATTAGGACAAATTAAAATCAATCAGTACATCAAAATAGTAGGGGTACAAAAAACATATAATTTGACATAAATCACAGAGACCTGGGAATTAAAAAAAATTCTCAATTTTAAAGACAATCTCTGGAGAGCCCTAAAGCAAAAAATAACCAGCCATCTACTAAATGACGGTATACAAGCCTTAAATAAGAGGTAAAAATATCCTACAATAGAGCTCTCAGGAAATAACAAATGCAAGAGGACCTGACAAAGCTGCACGCAAAACGCGCATCGAGGTACTGGGCAGTATGGTCTATATCCAGAATATCATGGCAATGCCTCTCTGTGCTGTCCCGGGACCATCTTTACAATGGAGAGCTATTATAATTCCCAGGTATCTGTCATTTAAGTCAAGTTATGTGGCTTTTGTACCCCCACTATTTTGATGTACTGATTGATTTTCACTTGCCTTATTTTTTTTTTATAAATGACAACGCTCTTATTTGGGCTTCATGGGGAGTTTTTAATTATTTTTCTCTTTAGTGTTTGAGTCTTTAATTGTCAAACAATAAGATTTTAATATATTTTTGGATTTTGGGGGGCGTTTAATTGTATTTTTGGGGTGAGGTAATTATAGGTTTAATTAAATGCCTTTTTGGCACCTCAAAAATGAAGCTTCATTGATTGAAGCAATTCTGAGTATGGGTCTGGTTTTCTAGTCTGGGGTATCAAGCTTTTTGGGTAGGAGATTATCAGCACAGCATATCTAGAATTGGTGATCTTTGAAGTAGCGCTCTTTTTAATATCAACTGTAGGAAACCCCTTTATGTAGACAGAGACTATTTATTTCAATATTGAAGATAGGTTTTAATTTTTTTGATGACCATTTTTTTGAGAAAATAAAGGATACTGTAATATCTAGCACCTTATTACAAATCATTGCAATATATAATTTACTAACTATTGAACTTTTTTGACATTGACATGTTCTTATAGCTGGTATACTATTTTTTACTGGCTTGGAATGTAGGAGGCAGTTCCCTACCAAAAAATGAAAATGATAATTGACTAAAACTTCAAGCAGCTATTTTATTTCAGTATATTAACTCAAGCACTTACTCATTGATGGCTTCACAGATTTGTGATCATTTCCTCTCCTCTTTCTCCGCCTCTGAGCTTACTCGCGGACTTTAAATGGGCAGTGTGTAATTAGTATTAATAGGGAACATTATTGAAATAAAGCTAGAAAATCTCTCATCTGTAGCTGATCGTTTTAATATTCCTATTCTCAGTTCCAGTAGCTGCACAGACACTCACTGTCACGACAATAATCATCTAGTACATTTTCCATCCTTGATTTAAAATGTAGCAAAACTAACCATCTATCACTTAAGTAAATCATAATATATTAAAAATATTTTCAAGTTAACAAAAAATGTACTTGGCCGAAATGTGGAGATTTTGCTTCCATCAATAGTGAACGCTATATTTAAAGGACCAAGAAAATTGCTTCCACCGATAGAATTTCTAGTTAACAGAATTTACTAGAAATCAGTTATAGTCATCCTGACAAAATGTGAGGTCTAAAATAATAGTCCAGCCAATTAAAATAAATAAATCATTAAAAAGTAAAAAAATATATATTAAAAAGACCCAAATGCATAAGTCAAAAAAGTAATAATGCTCACCTTATGGAATTCCTGCCACTTCCATTCTGATTCTTCAGTCTCTATTCTAATTATGCAAATTATCTCTTCAGTGAGATAGAGGACTAGAACTCTAGTGCAAACTATTGGAAGTAGCAATCCTAAAAGTCAATATCGAGCCATTAATGAGCCTGGCCACATGACTTAGGATAAAAGCTCTCTATTCTACATACACTGCCTGAATAGATAGGTGATTGCTGTGGCCAACTACTTGGCTGTAGTGGTGATGTGATGGTCACCGCTGCAGCAGTCACATGTCTGTGCAGATAGTGAAGTACAGAGATAGGTTATGGACCCAGGACATGTCTAAAAAGGACTGACAGCAGATTTACTTCTGTAATTCTGTACCATTCCGAGTACAGAGACTGATCAGTCACCTGGCTAGGATCAGAACATGAGTGGACAGGATAGGTAAATTCATCTATGCTTATTTTACACCATTTGAAGCATTTTATTGTTTCTTCTTCCCAAATTTAAGTGGCTCGATAATGTGAACCCAAAAGATTGAAGGGGTTTTCCATGATTTTACAGTGATGGCTTATCCTTAACCCCTTCCTGACATGGCCAATTTCTGTTTTCGTTGTGTCCCTCCCCTACTTACAAGAGGCATAACTTTTTATTTTTCTGATCACATATACATATGAGGGCTTGACTTTTGCAGGACGAGTTGTACTTCTGAATCATACCATTCATTTTAACACACAGTGTACTGGAAAAAAGAAAAAGAAATCCAAGGGTGGTGAAATTGCGAAAAGACAGCACAATTGTGACAATGGTTTTTGAGAATTGTTTTTATGGTGCATATTGTGTGCTGGCAATATGATTCTCCTCAACAGCACGATTACGGTGATACCACACTTGTCTACTTTTTTCAGTGGTGAAAAAAACATTTTGATTTTATCATTTTCCAAGATCCGTCACTTTTTCATTTTTTGGTCAATGGAGCTGTTAGGATTTATCTTTTGTGGGGCAAGACGACAGTTTTATTGATACTGTTTTGGGATAGATAAGACATTTCTATCACTTCTTATGGAATATTTTACTTTATTTCAGCAACCACAATTTTGGCGATTTGAAATTATTTCTGTTTACGATGTTTACCGATCGGATTATTTTTATATTTTGATTGATCAGACTTTTGGGGCATGGCGATGCAACGTGTGAATTTTTCACATTTTTTATTATCTTTAATATTATTGGGGGAAATGAAGAGTGATCTGAACTTATGTTTGTTTTCTTTTTCATATTTATAAAAAAATTTATTCACACTTAGCTTTGTTAGTCCCCTTGGAGGACTTGAACCTATGACTGCCTGATTGCTTCTTATACAGAGCAATAGCACAGTATTGGTGCATAACAAAAATCATGGCTCCCTTTGAAGCCAAGCTGCAGGCAGGGTATCACGACAACTCCATGATGACAGGAACGGAGGTTTTCAACAGACCCCTGTCATAGCAACCCATTGGGTCCCATGACGTGATGGGAGTACTGATGGGCGCATAGAATGACGTGCCCCCATGCTGCTGTGCTGTTGAGTTTGACAGCGGTATTTAATAAGATAAGTCGCAGGCATAGCTCCACTCCACCCACGGCTGAGAGGCAGATCCAGGCTGTGTGTCCCAGTGAGCCCGCTTCATACACCTGCTACTGATTTGTGCTGTACATGTATGGCAGATTTCACTAAGGGTTTAAAAGTGTTGTCCAGGTTGGCAGCAGAAATGTCTGTAGTCACGCTATATGACTGCAAACTTGTGAATCCAAACAGCGCACAAGTAGTGTGTTGCTAGGGTTCTCCATATGTACAGGAGAATTGAGGATATCACCCAATAAATTCGATCTACCTATGACATAGCAAAAAAAGTGCAAGTGCAACTAGAGGAGAAGAAAGGGGTATGCCAATGCAAAGTGATCACCAAAAATAAATGATTAATTAAAAAGCTAAAAAAAAGGCTATTGATACAAAATAATAGGCATGCTTGCTTGCAATAGAGCTATTGCCTAATTACATATGACCATACATTGAGTGTACACAGGATGTTTATTGTGGTACATAGGTCAAAATACGCAGCAACATGACTGCCTGCTTCCGGTGCAAGAGAATAATGAGAACGCACACTGCAAAGATTCACAAGTCTGCAGTCACACAGAGTGACTGCAGGCACTTGTGCCAAACCTGGCCAACTCCTTTAAAGAGAACTGTCAGTACTCCATGCCTCCCAAACAACCATCATTACATTTAAAAGCCTTACTTCTCTATTCCAATAGCGTATTTGATGTTACAGAAAATTGTTGAAATTGCGTAAAAAAAGGGAGAAAAGGATACACAGCCAAACCAGATGTCACACTTTGCATTGAAAAAGGGCAGTACCCACCAAAACAGTGTCTTCGAATTGAGATTATTGTTTGGCTTTTATCCTAGGTCATGTGGCAAGGCTTGTTATAGGGCGACAAAAACTTTTAGAATTGTTACTTCCTATAACTAGTAGTAGAGTTCTAGTCCTCTTCCACTCTGAAGAGACAATTTGAGTATATATTGTATACCTTCCTGGGCATGCGCAGTGGTCTGATGCTTTGGTTAAATTGCACATAATAAAGAAGGACGGACGTCTTGTGCATGTGTGCCATTTCAAGTGCTACGGAGATGATGTAGCTAGTAAGTAGCATGTCACTCAAGTCCAGGGAGCATGCATACAACATCTAAGTCCAAAATGTTGTAGGTGAACATCATTTATCTATGACTTCACTGAAATGCAGAAAAATGGCCTTAAAACACACCGGTAATTATTTGTGCGGCTTGGGAAACCCCGCCAAGTAAAATAATTTAGAAGCAATGGTTATAACTGGTACTGGAGCTCCGATGATTCAAGAGAACATGGCCACATGTGGATAGAAATCAATGCACAGTGATATACCTAAAAACCTTTTACCTTTTAGTATATCGAAAATGTATATCCTTCTAACATGTCAGAACATAATTTACAGGAATGTAGAAAGCTCCAAACTGTGATGTTAAACAGGTAATCCATGGACTGCTATGTCTTTAGCTTATCTAATTACTACCATTTTACAAAACAATCAAGCGTATTCAGATGATGTGGTCCAGATATTTCAAGAATTTATTATATTTTTAAACCTCTATACAGTCTATAATATGTATAGTCTGACATGCATAATATCCCTTCCTAAATTATCAGCGATCCTTTCTTACTATGAATCATGTGTGTACAACTCCTATCCGACTGCAAACTAAACAGGAAGAATAGCTAACAACAACCCAACCAGTAAATTGGGGTAAATGCGGGGCGCCATCAGTGTGCACAACTAGTATCCATCTTGAAGTTCCACGTTTCCAACCATGTTTCCCATTGCCCAAAGCATTCGATTCCTCACTGCGGTCAAGGAAGCATAGACTGGAGGATGTGTCAATAGCTTCAGGCTGGGGAATCAGTTTATTTTTCCTAAGTAATAAAAGGATCGTTATTGGGGCAAAAAAAATATCGACTCCCTAATTGTTTGAAGCCACTATCATTATCTCAACTTTATGCCCTCCATTAATATTTATAATTTTATATTAAATGTCAATTTTGGTATATCAAATAAACATTTCTGATAAATAAAACCCATATCTTAAGTCTTACAGCAGTATAAATAATAAAAAGATTAAAAAAATGGTTTTCCCAAGATGCATTTCAATATTTTTGTCTTGAAATTGAGTAGCGCTTGTTAAAATGGCAATGTAAAATCTCTCTGATGCATTCGCTCTTATTACTTTCCCTATAATTAATGAATGTTACTTGTCAGGTTTAGTAAAAAAACAATTCCTAGTCATTTATGCCACGTATATCCTTCACAGCGGAGACAGTCACATAATTCAGAAGTTCCGTTTGGTAGCTATTTGTCAATCATCTCCGGTATAATTGGAGGTGGCTATGCTGTTGATTGAACAAAATACTACTATATGTCATGATGTCTCTTGAAGCTGTCAAGACTGTGTAGCCTATGAAGTACAAAGCAATCTTCAAATGAATGATGAACTGACTAGGTGCTTCTATGATCGCAGTTGAAAGACTGCTTTTAATTCATGGAAGGCAGAAAAGTAATACTTGTCTCTCCAAGGTAGAAAACTAAGAAAAATTGCAATTAAAATGATGCTAAATGCCTAAACTTAGAAAATGTTTTAGAATATTTGATAGTTTGCAACAGCAGCAGGCTGTGGTTATATGGATGGGCATTACATAGCATTCAACGTATATATCGTGCGCAGAAATGTTTTAGACCTGAAGGCATCTCAATGTAAGTGACGTTCTTGTCACCCACAAAGAAGCACCTTACGCGAATTTCAAACTTCTGACATGACAAGGAAATTAGCATTTTTCCACTAGAATTTACCAAGAAGACAGTCGATTATTTTATGCTGCTTCTTTCATGTAAATGGACCGCAAATTACACTCCTTATATCCTGCATACTCCATATAAAGTGAAAGCAGCGCCATCCTGGCACAGATCCATTAATTATTTGTAAAGAGCACCCCCATTATCCCCAAAATACTGCAAACATAGTAAAAAAATTAGAAATTACATTCAGTCATTATAGTTAGACATGATTGTGGAAAAGCAAAGACAAGATTACTTACCTTGTTATTCAGCTTTTCCAGACTCATGAACAGAAAATCTGTCTTGATTGTGTTCCCATAAAAACTGCACAGCATGCTCTAAAACAGGGGTCCTCAACATGTGACTCGGGAGCCCATGATTTGTGGATCGCAGCTGTCTGCCAGCTTAGCTCATGAGAACAAGGTCTAGCAAAGAGCTTTGAAGAGCAGGTCTATAGGTGGTGACTTTTTAGAGTAGCCCGAGGTGCAGCTATGGAAAGCGTATTTACCGGTCATGGTGGTTTAGAGATAATTTCACTATGGTAAGTGGGCAAAAGGAGGAAACTACCTGTCAGAGGAGGTGCTCGAATCTGGATGCGACAGTGCAATGGAAGTAGTAAGTGCTTGATTTTGAAAATAATGAATGGAGGTATTGTGGGAACCTTTGGATCTTAGTATTCTGCCTCAGTGTGATTTCTGAGGAAAAAGCTTTGGTTGTCATGATACCGGTTATTGGGGCTCCTGTTACTACAGTAAGAGGGGGTAGGAGCTGGATGTGGCTCACAACCCTCTCTCAGAGCTGAATGTGGCTCTCAAGGTCAGAAAGGTTGGGGTCACTGCTATAAAATAATATGAGAAAGTATACTCACCTTACCGATCTCTCTCCAGGCCTCGTTGGTTCACCGCTGTGGCTGCTGATTTGGCTGCAGCAAGTGATGCCTCTATGGCTGGGAGAGAAAGTTCAGAGACTGGCGGGGGAACCGGACACTTGTGGCCATACACAAAGGCGTAGCTAGGGTTTCGGTTCGGGGGGGCGAAACTTCTGAGTGGGCCCCTAACTAGGTAACTTTGATTACAACTCGGTGACGCACCCTAATAGTGGATGTAGGAGATGACTGCACTGTTACTGAAAATAATCCCTATATAAAGACCAACAGGGATATTACCGCAATATGGTGAGTGGTAAATACCTGTCCTACAAAACATATGTGATTACTGCACAGGTATAGTTGGTGTCTTACCGCTGACGTTCTTTCTGATGGAATCGGTCACTTTTCACGTCTTTTCCATCTGGCCCAGACCGACATGACAACTCCTCCAGCCAGGACTCGGCTACAGAGAATACAACGACACGTTTCACTTCTCATATTCCAGCCCCATCACCATGTATCCCCAACCTGCACAAACCCCTCATCCTGCTGATACCCCAATACTAAACCGCTGCTGCTGTATGTGTCCCTATTACTGCACCTGATACCCCAATGCTGAGCCGCCGCTGCCATGTGTCCCTATTACTGCACCTGATATCCCAATACTGAGCCACTGCTGCCGTATGTGTCCCTATTACTGCACCTGATACCCCAATGCTGAGCCGCTGCTGCCATATGTGTCCCTATTACTGCACCTGATATCCCAATACTGAGCCGCTGCTGCCGCATGTGTCCCTATTACTGCACCTGATAACCCAATGCTGAGCCACTGCTGCCGTATGTGTCCCTATTACTGCACCTAATACCCCAATACTGAGCCACTGCTGAGGTATGTGTCCCTATTACTGCACCTCATACACCCTATACACACACGGCTCTGTTCCACACCCCCTATACACACACGGCTCTGCTCCGTACATGCTGTACACATGCGGCTCCGCTCCGTACACCTTGTACACACATGGCTCTGCTCCGCACACCCTGTACACATGCGGCTCTGCTCCGTACACATACGGCTCAAATCCGTACACCTTGCACACACGGCTCCACTCCGTACACACACGGCTCTGCTCTGTACACCCCGTACACACACGACTCTGCTCTGTACACCCCGTACACACTTGGCTCCGCTCCGTACACAAACGGCTCCGCTCACCCCATACACACGCGGCTCCGCTCCTCTGTACACCTCATACATGCATATCTCTGCTCCGTACACCTTCTACACACACGACTCCGCTCTGTACACCTCATACACACACAGCTCTGCTACATCCACCCAGTAAACCAATCCTGATCCCACACAGAAACTTACTTCACCTCATCCAGCACCATGACAACCAGCACAGCAGATATACAAAAACTTGGCACACACTTGTGGATTCTGATGCAGAAAAGTGATTGATTTTAATAAAGTACAGTACATACATATAGACGTTTCGGTCTATGACCTTCATCAGTGTACGTGAGACTGTACTGTGAGCTCAAAAATAACTGGGCATAGATCTAGAAATCCGATAAATGAGGAGGCACAAAAGGCCGTTTCTCGTTGCTTGAATGGACGTGGTATCCGCCGCGAGTCAATGGCGAGCGCCATTGACTCGCGGCGGATACCGCGTCCATTCAAGCAACGAGAAACGGCCTTTTGTGCCTCCTCATTTATCGGATTTCTAGATCTATGCCCAGTTATTTTTGAGCTCACAGTACAGTCTCACGTACACTGATGAATGTCATAGACCGAAACGTCTATATGTATGTACTGTACTTTATTAAAATCAATCACTTTTCTGCATCAGAATCCACAAGTGTGTGCCAAGTTTTTGTATATCACGAGTCACGGATTGGGATCCTACTTGAGCACCACTAATACTACAGGGTTGTGCCAGCGGTTTTGTTTAAATAACCAGCACAGCAGAGCCCTGTGCTGCTGAAGCCCCTGATCATGTGACCATCTGACTCCGCCCCTCCTGTGACCTCATCACAGGTCCTGTGCGCACAGAAAAGCTCATAACGACGTTGCTGGCTGTGAGGTGGAGGGCCCACTGCTGGCACCGGGGCCCCCCACTGCCTTCTCAAGGGCCCATAGCGGCTGGGCGGCAGAGTAGGGAGATTGATTCTCCCTGCTCTGCCGCAGAATGTGACTGTATGGGCGCGCTGAGCACGCAGTAAGGGCGACTGCCCCCTCTTCCCCCCGGTAGCTACGCTACTGGCCATACAATATTTAAAAAAAATAATAATTACACAGTTTTTTCGTCACACTGTGTGGTCCCACTGTGCCTCGGACCAGGCTTACCCTGGAGGGGCATAACTAAGTGGCTACCTGGTCTTCACTAAAGCCTTGGATGGTAAGATTAGGCTTGAGCAACAGGAATCCACCAGATACCACTCCAGGTCAGTCCATGGTACTGCAGCAGCCAGCTGACCCCAAAGGTCAGGTACGGACTCAGAGTAGCAGACAGGACAGGATCAGAATCACTAACAGAATTGATACTGGTGCAAATTCAGACAGGAGGGGTTAAGGATCAGGTTTCAGGTTTGGACAGAACAGCTTGTTCAGACAGGGCAATTACAGGAACACGGGACAAACATTGGTACAGTGTTGCAGGACGAGTATAGGAACAAAGGACAGACTCTGGTACATGATAGCAGAACGGTTACAGGAACATAGGACCTTACAACGAACTAGAGGGCTAAGATACACTAAACACTAAAGTTGCTCAGGCACTTCCCTACAGGGGAGGGCGCCTTAAATATCTAATGACTGCCAGCTATAGGCTGGGGACATTTCTGTAGTGTAAGCGCTGCCCTTTTAAGTAGCGGTGGAGGACACATGTGCCCTAAACGCATTGTCAGGAGACCTGCGCGAGCCCTGAAACCTGGAAGCCACGGTGGAAGCCAAAACAAGAGATGACACTGAGTGGCAGTGGCGAAGACCATGTCAGCGTCCCTGCTGACTGGAGGGAGAGGAACAAAGAACGGAAGCCGGCGTTACATTTTGCATGTAAAAGCTTATATGTATTAAAAGAAAAAAAGTACAATGGAACTAAATTCATGATTGTGGTCTTACAAGTCATTTACATGTCATTTAATGACCTTAAAGCGAACCTGTCAGAAAGATTTTGCTACGTAAACTACAGAAACTATCAGGATGGCAGTGTTATACTGATTAAAATTATACCTTGTTTGAAGAAATGTGTCTTGTAGTTCTTCTGTAATCGGTGTTAAAAGTTTTCAGTTATTGATATGCCCATGCTGCATAGCGGGACTGTAGGCAGAGTCTTATCTTCCTGTTGTAAGCTAGAGAAACCAAGGACAGACCTGCCCACAGGCCGCCCCGAAGCACAAACAGTCTGTCTCTATGATGAGCATAGCGCCACAACAGCATTGTATCCCACAGAACTTCCAGCACCACACCCCCCCCTTCACCCTGTAATAATTATGTCACGATCCATTTTGGATTCGTGGCAGCTCTGGTTCCATTATAATTTAAATGTAGCGTTTTTACTTTCAGGCCAGCAGGGGTTAATGTCAGTTTTCCTTGCTGCTACCATTCTGCAGCTGCTGAGTTGCTAGGTCAGCTGATGAGTGGTGACCACTCCCACCATAATATAAATAGTCCCCTGATGCATCAACTGACTGTTGGTGATAGACTTATTCTATGGAGACCAGCCTTGCAGTTGCAGCTCTCTGGTGTCAGCGCTGTATCAGCTACTTCTGGAGTTTGGGGTCCTGTTTCCAAGTCTTCTGTGGTTTGGAGCTTTGCAGCGGTGCCTGGAGCTAAGTTTGGTGTTTCTACCTTGTCTGTCTTGTGCTTGTCCCTACCCCTAGTGTTTGTACCATCTGCAGTGGTGAGGCCGGCGCCTTTGCCGGCGAGTGCACTAGCCAGGGCAGTGTGAGGCGACAGTGAGGGACGAAGTTGGGGGGGAAGGACCCGCTTAGGGCATTAGGGCAGTGGAGGGACAGGCTCAGGTTGGAGTTTAGGAGGTGTCCCATCCTTCATTCCTCATTGTTAGGGCCTTCCTCTCCCCTTTACCATCGTGTTGAGTATGTGTTGTGCCGTCCGCTGACCAACCCCTGTGGGAACGTGACAAATTACTTTACATAGCAGTAATACGTGAATATAGAAGCCTTTCCTTTTCCCCCAAAAGTCACAACACTGCCACCTATTACCTAGTAGGAGAATATGAAGGCAGTTAATATTTAACAACCACTGTCTGTTCCCGCTGACCAGCATGGGCACAATATGACTGATTCTACCAGGGATGTTGAGTCACACGCTCTTCTTGCCCTTTTAAATATCCACATTGCCAAATAGGATATCCAGTCTTGTTCAAAACTAGTCTAATTTGTCCATTAGGGCCTAGGAAAGTTGAACATTGACTCATGTAATAGCAAGTGCTATTGTCACTTGGAAACAAATTTAAAGAGAATCTGCCGCCAGGTTTTGCTGCCCCATCTGACAGCAGCATAAAGTAATCTTCAAAGTATCCCAATGCAATAAAGTAAATCGAGACATTTAAGTGTCTTATTTTTGCAGCAGTAATTTAACAGATTGTATTCCACATTACAAGATTCCTGTGTATATATAGCGCACTATGCCAGAAGGTGTATAAGGAAGCATTGAGAACACCAATAATCCTGACCTCTCTAACTCCATTTGCAGAAATGCAGCACCAAAATTGCAAAGAACCCTCCACCATTCTTCAATGTTTCCTGCAGACCAACATTATTGTACCATTCTCCAGCAAACTTTAAAGTCAAATATTTCAAATCTAGACTAAATCAGCACAACAAATTAATTTGCCATTTTTTCCACACCTGTTCCAATGTTTTTGTGCATCGTTGAGTCACTTGCCTAACTTTCACAATATGGCTACTTGGCAGCAATGCTTCTATGAAGACAACTTTTGAGCAGAATTCTCAGAACAGTGGATGGTTGTAGCTGGATCCAACTGGTCGCTGCCAGTTAAGAGCTGATGACACTGCTAGACATCTGATCCGATTTAGAAAGGAATTAAACAGGATGTGTCTTTCATCTTGCATAAAGTTTCCTTGGCTAACCACTGCATCTTCGGTCTTCAACATTGTTCATTTCTGGGTGTCCTCAATGCTGAGAAACAGGCCAAAGCTTATCCATCATATAAGACCGTCAGGAAGGTGTTTGATTGGTTCCAAATTTATGCAGCTGAAGGACGACTCCAAACATACAGTCAACATTATTAAAAACTATCTTCGGAGAAAAGAAGTACAAGAAGTGCAGAAAATGATAATCCTGTCCCCAGAGCCCAGATCTCAATTTTAAGTTTGTCTGGCAAAAGGCTTGGTTCACATTGCGTTAGGGCAATCCATTTAATGGATCCGTTAAACAGATGCGCTAAAAATGAGCCCAAAATTGTCTTTTTGTGGTGTATTTTTGTCATCACATGTGGCTGCATTAGGTCTTTATGCGTCTGCCTGCGTTTGCAATAGAGTTCTATGGCAGAATGAACGCTTCTGTTCACTGTGTGTTCGCCGTACCGGACCCGAAAACGTGGTAGCCCACGTTGGAAGGTGCGTCACAAACTAACGGACCATTGCAAATGCATGGCGATTTTGACATGCGTTAGGATCCGTTACACTAATGGAAGTCTATGGGTGTGTTAACATGTCCGTTACATTGTGTTAGTGCTGCTTACAAACAGATCCGTTAAACGGATTGCCCTAACCCTAGCCTTACATAAATAGACAGTAGGATCTACACAAGTCTACATCCACAGAAGAACTGTGGTTAGTTCGCAAAGATGTTTGGAACGAACACTCTTCAGATTTCTGTGTCCAATGGTACCTAGAGGAAATTATGCTTTAATGTAGTTTTGAAAGCAAAGGGTAGTCACACCAAATTTTGTTTTGATTTAGATTTCTCTTTTGTCCATTCACTTTGCATTTTGCTAATTGATAAAAATAAATTAACATTTCTATTTTTTTAGGAGGAATGTTTCTCTTTCTTGAGAGTAACATATCGGCCCTGGCATGCCAATGTAAGGAGGCTTATTCGCTGTGCAAAGCTCCACTGGTAAATTAAATATGCATATTGCCTCTACAGAGAGGAAGAGGACTAAGAATTAGAACACCTGATGAAAGAAGTGCAAAAAGCCATCGAAAGTCATGATACCAGTTGAAATCTATCAGTAATTAAAAAGCAATCCTGCCACTTAGTGAAAGATAATATTAGCTAGTTCAACTGATGACCTATAAAAATGGTCTCAATAACAAGCCGCCGCACAAGAAACATCTCATGATGGGTAAAACCAGTGAGCTGTCTCAACACCTTTGCAACCTTATTGTTGTAAAACAAACTGATGGCATTGGTTACAGAAGAATTTCTTAACTACTGAAGGTTCCAATAAGCACTGTTGGGGCCATAATTCGGAAGTAGAGAAAACATCATTTCAAAATAAACCAACCAGGACCAGGTGCTCCCCGCAAGATTTCAGACAGAGAAGTGAAAAGAATTATCAGAAGAGTTGTCCAAGAGTCAAGGACAACCTGTGGAGGGCTATAGAAAGATATGGAATCAACAGGTACAATTGTTTACAAGAAAACTATAAGTAATGCACTCAACCTGCATGGCCTGTATGCATGCTCACCATTCAAGAGTCCACTGCTGAACAAAAAGCATGTTCAGTGCATTTAGCGTTCGCTCAACATTTAAACAAGCCTGTGAAATACTGAGAGTATATAGTCTGGTCAGCTGAGACCAAAATTGAACTCTATGGATGCCATAATCAAGGCTGTGGAGTCGGCAAGCCAAACCTCCGACTCAGACTCATCAATTTCCCGGACTCTTGACTCTGACTCCACAGCACGGCCTAACTACTGCACATGTACATAAAGTGCAGCACAGATTCATCTCACCTAAAAAGCCTAGCTCCTTAGATCAGTAACAGAATAGACATTTATAGGACATTTCACAACTTTCTCAAATCCTTATGAAAAAATGTACAGCAAATACTGCATCGAACTACTGTACCCAATTTATTACATATTTTAGGAGTTGGATTGGGTCCATTATATACCGACTCCATCAAAATGGACAGCAACTCCACGACTCCAACTTCGCAGTCCTGGCCATAACAACACAATGTCTGGAAGCCAAAAAACACTACATATTAACCTAAAAAACACCATAAAAACAGTGAAATTTTGAGGTGGGATCATCATGGCGTGGGGATGTTTTTCAGCATATGGCAATTACAAACTTCATGATTGAAGGAAGGATGAATGGACAAATGTGTTGAGACATTCTTGATAAAAATCTGCTTCCATCTACCAGGATGATGAAGATAAGAAAAGGGTGGACATTTCAGCAATACAATGATCCCAAACACAGCCTAGGAATCTCTCAATTGGTTTCAAAGAAAGAAAATAAAGCTACTAGAATGGCTCAGCCAATCACCTGACCTGAATCTAATACAAAATTTATGGAAGGAATTAAAGCTCAGAGTTCATAGAAGGAGCCCATGTGACCTTCAAGATTTGAAGAGTGTTTGGGTAGAAGGATGGCTCAAAATCACACAAGAGAAATGCATGCAACTAGTTTCTCCTTACAGAAGGCATCTTGAAGCTATCCTTACGAACAAAGGCTTTTGTGCCAAGTATTAATTCAATTTCAATAGGTATTTTTAATACTTATTCCCTGTGTTGTTTCTCATTATTACACAACTTAATTTACAGATAACTATGGTTTGATTTATTTGCCTGTGTGGATTGGTTGGGTTGTTACAGACATCTGGTGAGCATTTCATGTAAATAGCACCTTTAGAAATATATTTACATAAAAAATTGGTGACATTGTCAATATTTATTTCATTCGCTGTATTCTGTATTACCCTTTTGCAAATTATAAAATACATATATTGCCTAATATATATATTTTTAAGTGCGATATATATTTTTCCCTAATCTCCTCCGCCATTTTTCAGTTAATTCCTTATGTACCTTCTTGTAAAGTGATGTCTTTATATATACTCTTTGATAGAGACTGTCCGTGATAAGGACCAGATAAGGTTGAAACTTTGGATACATGTGGAATACAATTCGTTTTATTTTTCTGACAATACGATATGATATCTGGACAGAAAGTCCTTTTCAGGGCGCAAACAAGGTGCTTAAGAAAGGATTGGGCAAAATTATAGTCTTGTCCATAATTGAGAGAACATATAAATCTATTTACATGAAAAGACACATTATCTATCCAAGTTTTATCTATGCAATTCAAGTGTTCAACATCATCTCCATTGGTGACACGTCAGATGTCTAGGCAATAGTCCAGTTTGATCAAGACGCATCCCAGGATATACTCGGATATGGACTCTAATATTTCAGTGATTCGTTGTCTCAGGTCGTTCACGTGAGGTTGCAGGGTGTTAAATCTGTTGATCTTGAAGTCAAGGGCAACAGTGGTGAATCATTGTTTCCGCCACAGCTGATCTAACAGTCCTGTAGAGTTTCATTCAAGTATCGGTTAACATCCAAATGGAAACGTAATTGTGACAATCCTGCTCATAGATTAAGATCTGCAAAACTTCGGGTACTGCACAGTGTCTGGTTCACAGCCTATTAGTTACGCCCCTACTATTCGATTAGGCGGGCTGGCCAGCACACTCTCAAAGCATAACAGTGTGAACGCCCCTCATTCGAGACCAGACGTGTTTGGGCTTGGCTGCACACCGAAAAAATAGTGCAAAACACACATAAATAGTGAGGTATTGGTCGATATTTTGGCCAAAATACGTAAGCTCTTAACACTCATCACCTGTAGTTCCACACTTGTCAGCCTGCTCGACCTTCTAGGACTACTCATACACAGGTCAAATCCTGTTCTGTCTCCTGTAAATTATTTGGGAGCCAGGAGTTTATCCATGACAAAAAGTAGTATCACAATAGACTTCATTCTTGCAAATTCCAAAATGCAAAAATTTTCTCCTGCTTCGATATCTTATGTCACAATATGTAATCACATTTCAAATTGGCTTTTGAAAAATGAAAGTTGTGCTGTGAATGGCTATTATGGGCAACTAAGCAAGTTTTTTGGCTTTGATTTTCAGGCACTGGCCATCTAACAATGATGTTACTTTAATTATAGGCCTTAACTTACACCATCCTTTTTGAATCACCCAACATTAGGAGCTGCAGTGTGGGCTTGAACATTACTGCACAATATAAAGTAGGGACAGAGACCCTAATTGCACTGCTGTGTCCCATACTGGGCTGCTTTATGCAATTTTGATCAAATACTAGTTTATATGCTGCATCTCTGCTAGTCCTTTCAAAGAAGAGTTTATCCCATGTAGTCCTTGATAGTCAAGAGCGCTGGCTACACATGCCCCCTTCACTGATAGGCAGACACGTGCCAATGTCGGCCAAAGCTATCTATCAATGGTGAAAGTAGGGTAAAACTAAGCTCACTATTGAGAAGACTAGCAGAGTTGTAGAAGAAAAAAAAACTGTGATTTTACCAAAACTACAGAAAGAACGCCAGTAAATGCCACATCACTGGAATAAATGTCTATATCCCTATTTTATGCTGCTCTTGGAAGTGGCAGGAAAAATCTGGTGACATTGTTTTGTGAGACTTCCCCAGGTTATAATTTCCACATGCACACGTGACCAGATCACTACAATGCTCAGTGCCATAAAGAGGACCAATCATCTGCATAAGGCCTTGCAATATTATATTAACACTGTAAATGCTGCTCTATAACAATGCTAGGATCTATACATTCTACAGCAATGGCGGTATCCGCAGCGCAGCCCTAGGGGTTAATGGTAACTTAGCAGCATTTATCCCAACTGGTTAAACTGACGGCTTACATTGATTGCAGCTTTAAGACCCAACCAGAGGAGATCAAGAGTTAAAATACAGAGACAATTCAGAAGAGAAGAGAAGAAGATGACCAACCTGTGTGCTGCCTCCGATGCTTCGTAAGGGCGTGACGTGTCCCACCAGCAAAGCCACAAAGGTCACACAAGAACGACTTCTCGCCTGTTGCAACAATAAACAGATGTGGGATTGTAGAGGTCACAGATCGTTAAAACATATCTATCAAGGCTTTCAGGGTTACTAATTCCTCCAATCAAATGTTTCCATGTAAATATGTCAAATGGGAATGAAATTACCACTGCGGTTTATTGACTGTGATAAAATCTGAAAAGCACCACTGAACATAATTACATACTTGTCAGACCCATAAAAATTAGCTTTATTATCAATGGAATGGTTTTGTACAACTTCATTTCTGTTAGATGCCTTCCAGATGGGGCTGCTTTATGCACTTGAACAGTTTTTATGCATAGCCTGATTTTTTTTTTTACAATTCCCATACATCTGGCCTGTGCTTGCACACTAAATATTGTCTAAAATGTACAATACGGGTACATATTATACAATTACGTTCTGAATTTACTTATGTTTGTCTATATTATTACATTTAGTTTTTGTGTTCAGAAGAAAAATAAATGAATTTTATGTCTTCTTAATCATAATGGTTTGTATATGGTGCACTAAAACAAAACTGCAAAAGAAAACAAACACAACTTGTGGTATTTATTATAACCCTACGTAGCCTGAGACAGATATTGTACAGAGTGTGGGTGGTTAGTCTCTAGTTTACACCACTAAAAGACAGTAAAACTCAAGAAGACTCTATCCGGACTGCCAATAGATTGCAGAACAACACTGATAGTGAAGGCCCAATAGCTCGAAGTATGGCTACACAGTCATATTGATGCAGCAGAGTCAAGTTTGTCACTTGATATCATCACAGACAGTCTGAGTTTTCCCTAAGAACAAGGATAAACTTATTAAGTGTTTACATTATGATACATTAACTCCATGTTTTTTTCACACTTGATTGTTAAACATACATTTCGGTGAGATATATACAGCTCTGGCAAAAATTAAGAGACCACTGCACAATTATAAAAATCAGCCTCTCTCCATGTCTGACAGTCATTCCATTCCAGTGTCAGTTGAATTCCAACCAGACGACACCTCATTCTACTTAATGTGCTTCTTATTAGGTGATCACCTGAACCAAATCTTATTTAACGAAGGAAAGAATAAAAAACCCTGCTGTGGTGTCCACAATCCTTTTACAATAGGACAAGCTGGATGGCAAGACAAGTGCTAGTAATATCCCAAAAGTAACAGGAATGAAAAAATAACTTTTAACCATGCCAAAGGAGTTGAAAAGAAAAGTCTTGAGTGAGGAATAATAATAATAATAATAATAATAATAATAATAATAATAATAATAATAATAATAAATCTAATATATAAAGCTCAAGTGTGTGTGTGTATGTGTGTGTGTATGTCCGGGATTGGCATCCGCACCGTCGCAGCTACAGCCACAAAATTTGGCACAGTCACACGTCTGGACCCCGAGAGTGTTCTAGGCTATGTTGTGAGGCGAAATTTTAACCCCGCGCGTTCCAATTCACCAAGCAATTTTGCCCCTATCTACATAATGGGGAAAAAGTGTGTATCAAGCCCCGCCCCTCATTATGTCATAATGGTTGCCATGGCGACGCTGATGTCATCATATGTTGCAAGCCCGCCGCTCATTATGATGTCATAATGGTTGACTATGGGATGGAGGCTGTGTGATGGGTATATGGGCACTGGACTATGGGACGGAGGATATGTATGACGGGTATATGGGCACGGGACTATGGGATGGAGGATGTATGATGGGTATATGGGCACTGGACTATGGGATGGAGGATATGTATGACGGGTATATGGGCACGGGACTATGGGATGGAGGATGTGTGATGGGTATATGGGCACTGGACTATGCGATGGAGGATATGTATGACGGGTGTATGGGCACGGGACTATGGGATAGCGGATATGTATGATGGGTATATGGGCACGGGACTATGGGATGGAGGATATGTTTGATGGGTATATGGGCATGGGACTATGAGATGAAGGATCTGTGATGGGTATATGGGCACTCGACTATGGGATGGCGAATATGTATGATGGGTATATGGGCATGGGACTATGGGATGGAGGATATGTATGATGGGTATATGGGAACGAGACTATGGGATGGAGGATGTTTAATGGTATATGGGCACTGGACTATGGGATGGAGGATATGTATGACGGGTATATGGGCACGGGACTATGGGATGGCGGATATGTATGATGGGTATATGGGCACGTGACTATGGGATGGAGGATATATATGATGGGTATATGGGCATGGGACTATGAGATGAATGATGTGTGATGGGTATATGGGCACTCGACTATGGGATGGCAAATATGTATGATGGGTATATGGGCATGGGACTATGGGATGGAGGATGTGTGATGGGTATATGGGCACTCGACTATGGGATGGAGGATGTGTGATGGGTATATGGGCACTCGACTATGGGATGGAGGATATGTATGATGGGTATATGGGCACAGGCCTATGGGATCATGCATATGTATGATGGGTATATGGGCACGGGACAATGGGATGGAGGATAATTATAATTTGCTATAACTAACCACAGTTAGTTACTATGCTCGGGTAGCGTCGGGCTCTTTAGCTAGTTATTTCTATAGCGCCAACATATTCCGCAGCACTTTACATTTCAAAGGGGACTTGTACAGACAATAGACAATACACAGCATAACAATAATCACATAGATTATAACAGATACCAAGGGGAATGAGGGCCCTGCTCGCAAGGAAAAGAAGGGCTCGATTCTGGCTTTACTAGCAAAGAGATACAAAATTTCTAAGACGGCAGTCCATTACAACGAGGTCAAGCAAGCAAGAATTGGGGACAACAAAGCTACAGACCGGCAGAGGGCGAAAACAACCGGGATGACCGTCATCTTATTCGAATATCACTCATCAACCACAGGATGATATCAAGTGACTTACAAAAAGAATGGCACATGGCAGCTGGGGTGAAGTGCACGGCAAGAACAGTTTGTAACAGGCTACTAGAGGCAGGATTCAAGTCACGTAAAGCTACAAAAAAGACTTTCATCAATGAGAAGCAAAGGAGAGCCAGGCTGAAGTTTGACAAAGACCATAAGGAATGGACCATAGAGGACTGGAGTAAGGTAATCTTCTCTGATGAGTCTAATTTTCAGCTTTGCCCAACATCTGGTTGTCTAATGGTTAGACGGAGACCTGGAGAGGAGTACAAGCCACAGTGTCTTGCACCCACTGTGAAATTTGGTGGAGTTTCGGTGATGATCTGGGGATGCTTCAGCAAGGCTGGATTTGGGCAGGTTAATCTTTGCGAAGGATGTATGAATCAAGCCATATACAAGGTTATCCTGGAAAAATAGTTAATTCCTTCTGCTCAGACACTGTTCCAACTCTGAGGACTGATCTTCCAGCAGGACAATGCACCGTGCCACACAGCTAGGTCAATCAATGTGTGGATGAAGGACCACCACATCAAATCCCTGTCATGGCCAGTCCAATCTCCACACCTGAACCCCATTGAAATCCTCTAGAATGTAATCAAGAGGAAGACGGATAGTCACAAGCCATCAAAGAAGAACTGCTTAAATTTTTGTACCAGGAGTGGCATAAGGTCACCCAAAAGCAATGTGAAAGACTGGTGGAAAGCATGAAAGCTGTGATTAAAAATCATGGTTATTCCACAAAATATTGATTTCTGAACTCGTCCTGAGTTAAAACATTATTATTGTTGTTTCTAAAAGATTATGAACTTGTTTTCTTAGCAAGATTTGAGGTCTGCAAGCACTGCATTTTTTGTTCTTCTGACCATTTCTCATTTTCTGAAAATAAATACAAAATTTAGTGCGTGGAAATTTGAAGACATGTTGTCAGTAGTTTATAGAATAAAAGTGCAATTTACATTTTACTCAAAAATCTAATATATAAAACTCAAGTGTGTGTATGTATGTATGTAAGTATGTATGTGTGTATGTCCGGGATTGGCATCCGCACTGTCGCAGCTACAGCCACAAAATTTGGCACAGTCACACGTCTGGACCCCGAGAGTGTCCTAGGCTATGTTGTGAGGTGAAATTTTAAACATGCGCGTTCTAATTCACCAAACAATTTTGCCCCTAGCTACATAATGGGGAAAACTGTGTGTGTGTATCAAGCCCCGCCCCTCATTATGATGTCATAATGGTTGCCATGGCGACGCTGATGTCATCATAGGTTGCAAGCCCCGCCGCTCATTGTGATGTCATAATGGTTGACTATGGGATGGAGGATATGTGATGGGTAAATGGGCACTGGACTATGGGATGGAGGATATGTATGACGGGTATATGGGCACGGGACTATGGGATGGAGAATGTGTGATGGGTATATGGGCACTGGACTATGGGATGGAGGATATGTATGATGGGTATATGGGCACGGGACTATGGGATGGCGGATATGTATGATGGGCATATGGGCATGGGACTATGGAATGGAGGATATGTATGATGGGTATATGGGCATGGGACTTAGATGAAGGATGTGTGATGGGTATATGGGCACTCGACTATGGGATGGCGAATATGTATGATGGGTATATGGGCATGGGACTATGGGATGGAGGATGTGTGATGGGTATATGGGCATGGGACTATGGGATGGTGGATGTGTGATGGGTATATGGGCACTCGACTATGGGATGGAGGATATGTATGATGGGTATATGGGCACGGGCCTATGGGATGGAGGATATGTATGATGAGTATATGGGCATGGGATTATGAGATGAAGGATGTGTGATGGGTATATGGGCATTCAACTATGGGATGGCGAATATGTATGATGGGTATATGGGCACGGGACTATGGGATGGAGGATATGTATGATGAGTATATGGGCATGGGACTATGAGATGAAGGATGTGTGATGGGTATATGGGCATTCGACTATGGGATGGCGAATATGTATGATGGGTATATGGGCACGGGACTATGGGATGGAGGATATGTATGATGAGAATATGGGCATGGGACTATGAGATGAAGGATGTATGATGGGTATATGGGCACTCGACTATGGGATGGAGGATATGTATGATGGGTATATGGGCACGGGCCTATGGGATCGTGGATACGTATGATGGGTATATGGGCACGGGACTATGGGATGGAGGATAATTATAATTTTCTATAACTAACCACAGTTAGTTACTATGCCCGGGCAGCGCCGGGCTCTTCAGCTAGTATACCTATAAAGAGCAAAGTTAGACAAAGTTTTGCAGCGGTCTCTTAATTTTTGCCAGAGCCGTATATGTGTGTGTACACACACATATATCTATAGCTATATACACACACATATATCTATAGCTATATACAGACATTATATTATATATATACACACACACACACATACATACACATATATACACACACTAATCAAAAAAATTAAGGGAACACAAACAACACAATGTGACTCCAAGTCAATCATATCTCTGTGAAATCAACCTGTCCAGTTATGACGCAACACCAATTGTGAATCAATTTCTCTGTTGTGCAAATGGAACAGACAACAGGTAGAAATGATAGGCAATTAGCAAGTAAACCCCTATAAAGGAGAGGTTCTGCAGGAGGTGACCCGAGACCATTTCTCTGTTCTCATCCTTTTTGGCTCTAGTTTTGGTCACTTTTTCATTTTGTCATTGCTCTTACCCCTAGACGTAAAGTAGCACGAGGCAGTGTACACTGTACAATTCTCTGAAGTTGCTCAGGTAGTGCAGCTCATCTAGGATGGCACATCAGTGGGAGGCACATCAGCAGTGGCAAGAGAGGTAGCTGTGTCTGTCAGCATAGAGCAAATACCAGGACACAGGCCAGTACACCAAGAGACATGGAGGGGGCCGTAGGAGGGCAATAACCAATATCCAGCATATCTTATGTGATATATGCAACAGTCTGTGTGTATCTTATATGATGTATACAGCACAGTCCCAGTATATCCTATGCTATATACACAACATAAGTGATATTTACAGCATTTTCATGGTATCCTATGTTATGTATACTGCAGGTTTAGTGTACGTTATGCAATGTATACATTACAGTCTTTGTGTATCCTACACAGTGTATACAGCTTTCTTAGATTATCCTATTTAATGTTCACAAAAGTCTTGTGACTCAGTGGGCATGTGATGACGTATTTCATCGTGCACCATGCTGTGCCATCAGTGGAGCTGATGAGACCAGAACATAGCCTGGAGCAGCGCAGGGAGCTAGGAGGAGAGGTAAATATTGTACATGTGTATGCATTATACTGTGTGTGTGTATGCATGTGTATGTGTGGGGGCTGCATTATACTGTGTGGAAGGGCGCACTATACTGTGTGTGTGTATATGTGCGTGTATGTATATGCATTATACTGTGTATGTGTAGTGGGGCTGCATTATACTGTGTGTTTGCATGTATGTATATATGTGTATGCATTATACTGTGTGTATGTATATGCATTATACTGTGTGGGGGGGCCGCACTATACTGTGCGTGGGAGGCTGCATTATAATGTGTGTGTATGCATGTGTATGCATTATACTGTGTGCGTATGTGTGTGTATGCATTATACTGTGTGTGGGAGGCTGCATTATAATGTGTGTATGCATGTGTATGCATTATACTGTGTGTGTAGTCTGCATTACACTGTGTGTAGAGGGCTGTATTATACTCTATGAGGGGGCTGCATTATACTTTGTATGTGGGGGATGCATTATACTCTGAGGAGGCTGTATTATATTCTGAGGGGACTACATTATACTCTATGAGGGGGGTACATTATACTGTGTGTGGGGCTGCATTATTCTCTGAGGGGGGCTGCAGAATACTCTATCAAGGACCATATGGAGTGCATTATACTATATGTACTATATGGGACCTGCATTATACTGTATCGAGAACTCTCTGTCCCCATCATTCTTCCTCAGCCGGTGTAAAGAAACTCAGGAACAACCGTCGAACCACTTCAATATTGTCGATCACGCTTGTTTAACAGCCTGAACTTAGAGTATGTAAATACAACCGAAATGTTTCTGTGTGATGGTGCAATATGCTATCATTTGGGGCCCCACTTTAAACTTATGGCCAGGGCCTCATTTTGTCTAAAACCAGCCCTGGGTACACCTTGTCACAGTGGCATGTGTTATGATGAGTCACCGAAGGAGGAAAAAACAAAATACCAGCTAAGTCCAGAAAAACCAGAGAGGTTGGCAGCTATCGGATTGCAGACCCCTGAACCTATCCACAACAACTAGCAGTAGCCGTGGGGGGTTCCTACGGTGCCCTAGACTCCTCGATCACAGCCGGAGAACTATATAGCCTAAAGACAGAAATGGGAAAAACTAAACTGCCCCAGAGCAGACCCCAAAGCAAAAGGCAGCCCCCAACATATAATGACGGTGAGGCAAGATGAAAACACTAACACAGATAGAAAGATAGTTTGAGCAAATGATGGGGCCCAAGCTAACTACATAGGACAGGATAGGAAAGCTGCTGTCTGCCATCCGCAAAAACCCTATCAAAATGAGCCAACCGACTGATAGGAAAAACAGGCCCTGAAGTCGCTAGGCTTCAAAAGACTATATCAGCACTCAGGTATATTCTGAAGACAGAGCAAAATATCAACAGATCAGAGACAAAAATGGAGTTCAGCTCACCCCCGGCCGGGGATGGCAGAACTCCCAAAAAACAAGGCAAAACAAAAACCAAACTGAAGAGTACAAGGCAGAGCAGAAAAACTTAGCTTTGAGATGCAGGAATCAGACTGGTCTCCAAGCATCCAGCAGGAAAATCACCAGCCAGGAAGAAGGGCGTCGGCAGCCTTATAGCCAGTCCTCAATTCCAGCCACCCAGTCATCATCTAGCTGCCCATGTGTTTGGTAATCAGCCTCACTACCTTCCTTCACCAGAGGAGGGAGTTCCTCAGACCTCAATGGTGAAGGGAAAAATGAACTCACAACAGGCATGCTTTTCTGATGAAAATAGTGTCAACTAAATAGCCTATGTTATTTACATGTACTATTACTATTTATTTACTTAAAGTGAATTATTTACTCATTTTGTTTTTATTTTAAGTCCTGTCTATTAAATGGCCACAGTGTGAGCCAACACGTTTCACGTCTACCAACAAATGGTTAACCCCAGAATTATTTGGGCAGCGACCGAATCTTCATGATTTGGGCTCTGCATGGCCCTATTTTTTATTTTAAATTAAACAACTAAGATGCAACTGAAGTGTAGACTTTTAGGTTTAATTAAAGGGATTGAACAAAAATATCTTGTGAAACGTTTAGGAATTGCAATCATTTCTGTATATAGCCTCTTCATTTCAGGGGTTCAAAAGAAGTTGAATTAATTAACTTTACCAAAAACAAAATGTTTATTTTTAATACTTTGTAGTGAATCCTGTGCAGGCAATAACTGCCTGAAGTCTGGAAGCCATGGACGTCACCAGGCCTTTACTGCAGCTAACTTTCGTTGTTCGCTGTCTAAAAGTAGAAGGTCTCAAGCCCCACGGCTTTAGCCAGAGGGGGAAGGTATGTAAGGCAGCAACCAGACACATAGTTGATGGGAGGTATGTATCACAAAGATAGTGGTCATCTGTGATGTAATCCTGGAAATTTGCTCTAATGCACATAGCACTAAGAGCTGTAATACTAGATGTTATCCAGCCTGTGTGACCAGGACTGGCTCTCACAAAACTTTGTCAAAGAATGGTTTACTTTGTTTTGCCTGCACTGAAGGCTATTAATTTTTTTATTTGCTTAGGGCTGGTTTATGAAGCAGCAATAAACCAGCATATACTTTTAAATAGAAATGCTTCCTGCTTGCCTCCCGACGCACCCAAGTGAGTAGCATTCCCACAATATGGATAGGACACGTGCGCAATACCTGAATCGTGCATGGAGCTGCCAACACCAGAGCTGCCGCAACTCCCCAACCTACTGTCTCCTTGCCCTCCATCCCGTAGAATTTAAGTCCGCAAGGACAGGGTCCTCTCTCCTCTGTACCAGTCTAATGTAAATTTCTTTACTGTAAATGATATCTATAACTTTGTATGTGACCCCTTCTCATGTACAGCACCATGGAATTAATGGTGCTACATAAATAAATAAATAATAATGTGTCTCAGCAGGTGTGCAGATTGTAATATCAATGGCATTCCTCACATGTGATTGGGAAGACAGTTGCTCTGGACATCAGATAAACCCTTGTAAGATATCGGAAGGTAAGGTCCTAGATGGCAGATATGGGTCACTGAGGTGGATGGCCTCTGCAATGTACAGTCTGTAACAGTAATACTAGGTTACTGAGATAGTTTTAATTTGACTGGATTTCAGGTCAGGGGCTTGGAAGCAACCAAAAAAGTCTGGGTGCAAAGGGTCATTCCCATAATCTAGCCCAGGGCTTACAGGCCTAATAACAGGCAGCTGAGTTAGCTCAGCATAGTGGAGTTGTGCTGGAACTGAACAGAGGTGTTTGGTGAACACATTTAATACTACTTGGACTAATTCTACCTAGATTACCAAGAATGGTGAGGCTGCTACATTTACTTTGTCCATTGTACATGAAGAAAGGACTATTTATGTTATGCATTTGTACTGAAGGAAAACTGTTTTTGTTTTGGACCTCTAAAATTAATGATGGACAATAAAAAAACCTGTGCCTATGAGTATCCAAGCGGCCAGAAAGCAGAAACCCTACCCCCTTTACACCTGAAGGATAAAAATATTTTTTCCAACAATGTTAGTGGGATGCAGGTTGAGCAAGGCATCTTAGGGTACTTGTGAGCTGAGAAAGGAAATTTTATAGATTTTAAAACATAAAAATACTTATACACATAAGATAGATAAAAGAAGCTGAAGGAGTCTCTATAATACTGGTGCTATACAGCAACCATGGCCTTGATATAGGTCACGAGAATAAAGATCTGTGTATGCAGCTGCTACATTGTAGAATAGTTCAGGTGAATAGGGTGTAAAGCTACACATAAGGGTCGCTAAAATCAAACTTGTTATGACTTTATATGACTTGTGTTTCGCAGTGGTTTTCGAATTGCAATGTGACCCTATTTACTTGACTTATACAGTAGTACAAAAATGTAACACAGCAATCTTTGGCCACTTGACCTTTGGCCAAAGTAGCCATGTGGCCCCATCATGCACTGGTTTTTCTTTTACTATTCTCAAATGTCTATCCATTAATTAAGAAGAAATAAATGGCAGAAATGAATTTAAACCCTTTCTAGGTTAGCTGATCAATATATGCAGATTATGAGGATTTTGTTCATACATTTACCCAATGGTAATTCATGAGAGTGGTCACTTCTTTCCACTAAAACATGCTTTCAAATTCTAAGCAGTGGATAAATCACCACTGCAAGTGTTCTTAGTTTTGTACTTCCATAGTTACATACCGTAGGTTGTAAAAAGATTTAGTTCCATCAAGTTAAACCTTTCTCCACCAGTTACACTGTATATTCTCTATCGCTACATTATTTATAACTCACAACGTAATCTGTTGCGGGAAAAGCATCCAGCCCTTTTTTAATAGCTATTATAGTCTCTGCCTCTATAACCTCTTGCAATAGGGGCTTTCCACAATCTGACTGCCCTAACTGTAAAGAACCCTTTCCTATTTAGTTGCTAGAATCACCGTTACTCCACCCACAAAGAATGGCCTCTGTTCCTTTGTAATAAAACAATAAAAGGGACAAGACTCCGGAAACAAGATTTGAAATACTGCTCTTATAATCGTCTCCTCTGTCAATCCAACACTGTGCCACCTTCTCTTAGTACCTCCACAACAATGCTGGCTGAGGCTGCCACCATACCTCTGCCACCATGCCTCATGAAAGGCACAGTCTTTTCTTAGCGAGCCACTGAGAACAGCATGAAGATCTGTAAAACACTACTTCTAAGGAGTTCTGGCTTTGAGACAGAGATTGCTTTTGGCTAGTTGTGAGTACCTTTATTACACTGTCGACACTTGTAACCTTAAAATTTCTTGGAGAGACAAAATGAATAATTGCTTTAGGTAACCGCATGAAACGTTTACATGATGGCACGGACAGGATGGAAAGTGGATTTTTTCTTAACATCTTGAATTAGTTTCAAGTGTGCCATTTTGCATTCAAATGCAGAAAGACACGGAAACCAATCCTTTATATTCTATTAGAAAACAGCCACTGTCCCCTCTCTCTCATTATGGTGCAGACTACAAGACCTAACAACAAAAATCTATATTATTGATCTAACCAAGTCTCCACAATTATTCTTTAGAAGGAAACACCGACGATAAATTACATCTGCACTGGCTTTTCATCTGCGGTTCGATATAAGTGATCTCTCAGGGCAAGCTGGAGACCTTAAATCGTCAACACCCTTGACAGAGGAGTTAAATAGACCCGGCCTCCCACCAACTGCTTGGGATATTTCTCAATAAAGAACTTTTTAACCTACAATTCCCACCTAAGAGGTGAACATCTGGATTACAGGACAGTGATTGGGCCATTTGATTTCATTCATTCCTTTTCATTATACTGGGAGCGAAGCTGATGTTAATAGCTTCCGTGCTACATAGGGGACAGTGAAAGTGGGAACGACTAAAAGACCTAGGGTACTCATTACACCATGATGACCTCAAAAGCTAAAGAGTGGGGTTTGCTTTCATTTTGTTACTATAAAAAAAAAACTTTATTGAAATGAAAGGTGAAAAATAAATTAAAATTATAATTGATACAATAAAAATATAATTTATAGCAAATAAAACTAAAGAGAATGGAGAACAGAATATCAGACAAGGTAGCAATATTGTAACCACGGTTAGAGAGCGAGACGGGAGCATTTATCTCCCAGGCTAAAATAAGGCACCATAAAGATTCAATTTTCATTTACAGCATCTTGAAATACAAGGGGATGTTTCAAAGTGGACGACGTCTGCTCTCTCAATGTTTATGTTAATGGGGTTTGTTAAAACATCTTTGCTTTAATTAAAAAAAACACACAAAAAGTATTACGTGGCCATAAACAAGTTTTATATATAACCAGCAAGATAATGAACACATAATTTCTAACAGACCTGTGTGAGTCCTGTAATGATCTTTCATGGCAGAGGCCGTGAGGAAAGAATAATGGCATGTGGGCCAGGTACATTTAAATGGCTTCTCGCCTGTGTGCAGCTTCATGTGGTTGTTCAGGGCCCATCGCTCTCTAAAACTTCTATCGCAGACGTTGCAGGCAAATTTCCTGGTGAACGAAGAAAAACAAACAAATGAAGGCATGACACGTCGGTATCTACAAAAATTCTAATATTTATCAACGCGCACATCTCTCAGCCAGAAGAGAGACGAGGCTTTTACAAGCCCCACCATGCTAAATGCAGTGCTTCTGCTAAGGAGAACTGCAGCCTAGGTCTGACATGTCTGTATAACCAGGCATTGATTTTTCTGTCGAGGCCTGGCACGTCAGCCATTTATTCTCCGCTTTGCGGTTGGGCCCAACGGGTTTGAAAAATTCTGTTACAGTCCAGTCGCCCCTGAGGCAAATGTGAGAATAGATTTCACCTGTATAGACCTATACCACTTATCCAGGGCATGGGCTGTCAGAGCAAAGGCTAAATGAAAAGCTATCTGTTCACAAGCGCGCCGACAGCCACGTGGTGCTAAATGCTGTACTGTGCTCAAATACATCTTGGCTGCGCTGCCACATTTAACCCTTCTGTCATGGGGAGGGGGTGAGCACTGTGCCGCAGTTCATAGGAAGGCCTTTAAATAGACCATTCACAGCTGAACAAATTGCTTTCCGCTACATCCTACTACTAGGACTCCGATACTACTAAGTGGTAATATTCAGAGCAGTGGGATGTCAATTCAGCCAGTCATTTCTTTTATAAATCCTATTAAAACAGATTGCCGGCTGATAATGAACATTTGTTATACATTTGCATGCGACTTATAGATCCACATATAACAGTGAATAGCATTAAAAAAATATCTATTTGTTGGGGCTTATTCACGTGACCGTTGCAAGAATTGGACTCACAATCCGTGCGGCGTTCCACATAGGTGCATGCTTTCGGTGTCACTGGGCACAACTCTGCCCAGTTAACTCTAGTCCATAGCAGTCTAATGGGGCATGCCGTCACTGACTACTATAGGGTCTATAGGTTGTCCAGGTACAGTCTGTTCTACACGAGGACCAAAAAAACCAATCATGTGAAAAGCCCTTACAAAAACATATACACGACAGGGCGAAACGTACAGTTAATGTCATATTCATACTTGTTACTGGACACTGCAAATCAATCATTGGGCATCAATATGGAGTTTGTGCTTTCACACCTATAGGAAGAGGACAGTAACATAACTGCAGTTATTCACATCCGCTCACCCACAAAATTCCAATCAATGACAAAGATGTTGGATGTACGTGACACAAGGTGACTTTATTGGCCAGTATGTTGATCAGCACAACCCATAAAAATATACCAAGCCATAAACCAACCAACGTAAGCCAATATTCCTCCTGTTCATCAGCTGGTACACACATGGAGGTCAGCACCACATAAAGCCTCTGTCATGGATAGTCACTTACCTCCCCAGCATGTCCAATACTACTGCTCATACATGTCCATAGTAACTGAATGACTAGATGTGTGTTTTTACGCAAATATCAGCAATGAGTGTGGCAAAAATAACATATATACAGTGGGGAAAATAAGTACTTGATACACTCCCGATTTTGCAAGTTTTCCCATCTACAAAGAATGGAGAGGTTTGTAATTTTTATTGTAGGTACACGTCAGTTGCGAGAGACAGAATCTAAAAATAAAAACCAGAAAATCACATTGTATGATTTTTACATAATTAT
This sequence comes from Dendrobates tinctorius, assembly GCF_039654945.1. NCBI lineage: Eukaryota > Metazoa > Chordata > Amphibia > Anura > Dendrobatidae > Dendrobates > Dendrobates tinctorius. The sequence goes on from NW_027361672.1 coordinate 27,304,680, forward strand.
TTTGCATTTTACTGCATGTAATAACTATTTGATGACCTACCAACTAGCAAAAACTCTGGCACTCACAGACCTGTTTTTCTTTGAGAAGCCCTTCTACTCTGTACTCATTAGCTGTATTAATTGCACCTGTTCCTTGTTAGGCTGTGTGCACACGATGCAGATTTGCAGCGGTTCCGCAGCGGATTTTACCGCGCAGAAACGTTGCATTTCTGCATTGTGATGTACAGTAGCCTTAAAATCAATGTAAAAAAAAAAAAACGCTGTGCAGACGCTACGGATTTTTCCGCGCGGTTTTCCCGCGGTACAAAATCCGCAGCATGTTACTTCTTTTGTGCGGTTTTCCATCTCCCCTGTCACCAAATCCGCAGGGGGAAAACCGCGATGGAAAACCGCACAAAAACCGCACGAAAACCGCATCAAAAATGGAAGAAATCCGCAGGAAAAATGCAGGTCACTTGACCTGCGGATTTCTTCCATTCTGCGCGGAAAAATCCGCAGGACAAAAAAGTACGTCTGCACTCAGCCTTACTTGTATTAAAGACACCTGTCCACACACTCAATCACACTCCAACTTCTCCACCATGGCCAAGTTCAAAGAGCTGTCTAAGAACACCAGGGACAAAATTGGAGACCTGCACAAGGCTTGGATGGGCTACAGGACAATAGGCAAGCAGCTTGGTGAGAACGCAACAACTGTTGGCACAATTATGCCAAATGGAAGAAACACAAGATGATTGTCAATCTTCCATGGTCTGGGGCTCCATGGAAGATCTTACCTCATGGGGTAAGGGTGATTCTGAGAAAGGTCAGGAATCAGCCCAGAACTACATGGGAGCACCTGGTGAATGACCTGAAGAGAGCCAAGACCACAATCTCAAACATTACCATTAGCAACACACTAAGCAGTCACGGATTAAAATCCTGCAGGGTGCACAAGGTCCTCTTGATCACGCAAGAACATGTCCAAGCCCATTTGAAATTCGTCAATGACTATCCAGATGATCCAGAGAAAGCATGGGAGAAGGTCAAGTGGTCAGATGAGACCAATATAGAACTTTATGGTATAAACTACACTTGCTGTGTTTAGGGGAAGAAGGATGAGTACAACCCCAAGAACATCATCCCAACTGTGAAGCATAGTTGGGGGAAACATCATACTCTGGAGGTGGTTTTCTGCATAGTGGACAGTATGACTGCACTGTATTGAAGGGAGGATGGATAGGGTCATGTATCACGAGATTTTGGCCAACAACTTCCTTCCCTCAGTAAGAGCATTGAAGATAGGTTGTGTCTGGGTCTTCCAGCATGACAATGACCCAAAATACACAGCCATGGCAACTAAGGAGTGGCTTCGCAAGAAGCATTTTAAAGGTCCTGGAGTGCCATAGCCAGGCTCCAGACCTGAACACAATAGAAAATCTTTGGAGGGAGCCGAAACTCAGCGACAGGCCTGAAACCAGAAAGATCTGGAGAAGATCTGTATGGAGGAGTGGGATAAGAACTACAGGAAACGTCTGACCTAAAAATCAAATCATGCTATGTGATTTTTTGGATTTTTTTTTAAAGATTTTAAATATTATATATATATATATATATATATATATATACATACCTACACACACATACACACACAGATCAGAGGCAAATGTATTCTCTCAATTACACATAAAATAAACAAATATAAAGATTATAGAAGGTACCGTAATTTTCATCCTTCTGGGGTATTCTTTAAACTGGCTTAAGCTGGCAATCTAAACATCCCCTGACGAAGCTGCACCCAGCAGCGATACGCGTGGGGCTCCCCACACTGCCCATGTCCCGGGACTATCTTCCTCTGACGGCCTGACTCCTGACGCTCCATGCTGGACTGCTCTCTATGGTGATTCCACTTTTCCCATTTATATATTTTGGCACATAATTTCTGCCTCCTGCATTTTCCTCCAGTTCAGTCCTCCTCCCTATCCTTATAGTGGATGGTTTTTTGCTCCCTCCCTACCAGGGTTACCTACAGTGCCCTTTGGCCTTCATGAGGCCTCTTGGAGTGAGTGTTGGTATATTATTTTCTCTTATCCCTACAGTGGATGTTCATCTCACTCCCTCCCTAACAGGGCCACTTACAGGGCCCCCCTGTTTTTTTCTGAGGCTGCTTGGTGTGAGCGTTTGTATGTTATTGTTTTTCTGGGGACGCCAAGATTTGGGGTCATTGGGTCATCTCTTATGTATTATTATGTACATTTAGGCTAACATCTTGTATTTTCAACCATGTGGTTTCTGTCTATTAGTACTTATTGTTAGACTTACTTTGGACATCTGGGGGTGTGCTTTGCCTTTTAAATGCTTATGTACATTTAGGCTAACATCTTGTATTTTCAACCATGTGGTTTCTGTCTATTAGTACTTATTGTTAGACTTACTTTGGACATCTGGGGGTGTGCTTTGCCTTTTAAATGCTTTTATTGTGTGTGAGGGTTTTTTCTGTCTTTCAATAAAATTTATACACATTTTTTCATATACCTCTATTGTCTTGGGTGTGCACCTAATATGCTGGGTTCTTTGTTCTCCTTTCTGAATTATGCTTCTGCCTGTCCATTATGCAGCACCCCTTACATATTTTTGAAAATTGATCATTTTGCCCTTTAGTGGTGCTCCCTACCCCCCCTTTTTTTTGACGATCTAAACATCAAGTCATTGAATATTATATCTAAGTATTAAAGCAGTAACTGGCATAAAATAACAGAAAAGCCCATATTATTCACTGATAAACCCGAATTAGCGCGACGCCTATCAACAAGTGCACCCCACCAGGATAGGATTATGTCACATGCAATCTTTCCAAATGCAGCCAATCACTGGGCAAGAGAGCATTAAGGACAAATACTGGCTGCTGTAGTTACATAGGTACATAACATGTGAGGGGGGCGTTCATTAAGTAATGGTTGTTTTGTTATTTTAGGTCTTTTACTTCCTTTTTGGGAAGGCCATATATTGTGGTATGAGTTTTTTTGAAATTTTCTATGTTAGCTGTTTTGATATTAGTGTTAGGACTCGCAAATATGAGGAGCCATGACGTGGCTTGCGGGCTTAATCTATTTTGGCCAAAATATTAACCAATACCTCATTTAATGTACTCATTGCATGCATTATTTTTTTGCACTTATATCAGTTTTTGCAGAATGCAGCCGGGCCTCTTTCTGTTGGCTTGGTCTATTGGGGCGTCTGTCACTGTGTGTTGCATATTATAGTGCTGGAGCAGCCCGCATGATAATACTATGGGCATCATTAATAGGTTGCAAGCCAGATACTTTGCATCATACTTGCCTGTGTGAATGGCGTCCTATGCAAGCCTTATCTATGTGCATTTTTCTACTAAGCAGCCAACCCCTCCATGGTCTGGTAGGTGTGGGGTGGTTGTTTTTATCTGTAGTTTGCACCTGTGCTGCCCCTTGACTTTATTAGTGGAGGCCTACTGCATCCTGCTATATATGTGCATTTGTCATCAGACAGGGTTTTGGGAAGGCCATATCTTGTGGTATGAATTTACTTCCTTTAGCCACATTTTGTTGACCGCAATAAACCCTGATAATGCACGGGACATTGCTAATGTACTATAAATTCTAAGATTACGATTATTTAAGGGGTTGTCCAGTGAAAACAAGTTATGACCTATGGAGGTCCGAAAAGTGGGACCCCACTAATCAACACAATGGGCCACTTTTATCCCTGTTACAGAATGGAGTGGTAGTGCACCAGCTCACCCACATCTCCATTCATTTCATATGGGCCTGCCAAGCACTGCCCTCTCAATCTTCTGGCAGTCTCAAAGAGACTGAATCAAGTGGCACAGAGAAGTCCGATCTGCTGCTCCATTAGATAAAACTTCTCCGTTCTTTCAATTGGTGTGGGTCCTAGCAGTCAGACAACCTCTTTAAAGTATAAATATTGCATTTTTTTTTTCAATACAGAATGCCCCATTACATGTGCTTCTTATCTGCTGGGATCTAAGCTCGGAGATCTCACTGCTCGCTCAAAAAACACTGGAGGGCTTTGCTCAGGAGGGTGAAACGCACAGATCCTAAATGCAGCTTGTATATAGAGTTTCTATCACATCTGTCCACTGGTCTGTGTGCATGCTGCTGCATATACAGTCATGGCCAAAAGTTTTGAGAATGACACAAATATTAATTTTTACAAAGTCTACTGCTTCATTTTTTCTAATGGCAATTTGCATATACTCCAGAATGTTATAAAAAGTGATCAGCTTAACAGGAATTACTTGCAAAGTCAATATTTGCCTAGAAAATGAACTTTATCCCCAAAACACATTTCAACATCATTGCAGCCCTGCCTTAAAAGGACCAGCTAACATCGTTTCAGTGATTGCTCCATTAACACAGGTGTGGGTGTTGATGAGGACAGGGCTGGAGATCAATCTGTCATGATTAAGTAAGAAGGACACCACTGGACACTTTAAAAGGAGGCTGGTGCTTGGCATCATTGTTTCTCTTCTGTTAACCATGGTTATCTCTAAAGAAACACGTGCAGTCATCATTGCACTGCACAAAAATGGCCTAACAGGGAAGAGTATCGCAGCTAGAAAGATTGCACCTCAGTCAACAATCTATCGCATCATCAAGATCTTCAAGGAGAGAGGTTCCCTTGTTGCCAAAAAGGCTCCAGGGCGCCCAAGAAAGACCAGCAAGCGCCAGGACCGTCTCTTAAGTGTTTCAGCTGCGGGATCGGGCTACCAGCAGTGCAGAGCTTGCCCAGGAATGGCAGCAGGCAGGTGTGAGTGCATCTGCATGCACTGTGAGGCGGAGACTCTTGGAGCAAGGCCTGGTCTCAAGGAGGGCAGCAAAGAAGCCACTTCTCTCCAGGAAAAACATCATGGACAGACTGATATTCTGCAAGAGGTACAGGGAGTGGACTGCTGAGGACTGGGGTAAAGTCATTTTCTCTGATGAATCCCCTTTTCGATTGTTTGGGACATCTGGAAAACGGCTTATTCGGAGAAGACCAGGTGAGCGCTACCACCAGTCTTGTCTCATGCCAACTGTCAAGCATCCTGAAACCATTCATGTGTGGGGTTGCTTCTCTGCCAAGGGAAATAGGCTCTCTCGGTCTTGCTTAAAAACACAGCCATGAATAAAGAATGGTACCAGAATGTCCTCCAAGAGCAACTTCTCCCAACCGTCCAAGAGCAGTTTGGTGATCAACAATGCCTTTTTCAACATTATGGAGCACCTTGCCATAAAGCAAAGGTGATAACTAAATGGCTCAGGGAACAACACATAGAGATTTTGGGACCATGGCCTGGAAACTCCCCAGATCTTAATCCCATTGAGAACTTGTGGTCAATCATCAAGAGACGGGTGGACAAACAAAAACCTTCAAATTCAGACAAAATAAAAGCATTGATTTTGCAAGAATGGACTGCTATCAGTCAGGATTTGATCCAGAAGTTGATTGAGAGCATGCCAGGGAGAATTGCTGAGGTCTTGAAGAAGAAGGGTCAACACTGCAAATATTGACTTGCTGCATTAACTTATTCTAACTGTCAATATAACCTTTTGTTACTCATAATATGATTGCAATTATATTTCTGTATGTGATAAAAACATCTGACAAACACACATAAAAACCAGAGGCCAGCAGATCATGTGAAAATATAATATTTGTGTCATTCTCAAAACTTTTGGCCATGACTGTACAGCAGAAGCAGTGCTCTTCAACCTCCTGAGCAGAGCACTACAGAGACATTTTTTTTTTCAGAGAGAGATTGGCGAGTGTCTCAGGCCCAAGACCACCATTGATCTGAAGCACGTGTAAAGGGGCAGTATATTTTAAAAAATAAGATACTTTAAGGACAAACGCCAGTAGGCCATGCCCATTTATACAGGTTATGGAACAGATTTTTTTTTTAGTACATAGTACTCCAGCTGCTGAAGAACCTCTCCTTTAAAAAGACAGCACACACTATATGCCTTTCAGTGGCTTGTGTAGAGGAAGGGACTAGAGCAGCAAATCAATACATCCTATATCATTCACGTCTATATACCTGTCAGGTTATGGCATCAAAATTACATTATATTTATACAATTTATTTACAGACGTATCAATAGCAAATTTCTATTGAGCCGTATCAGGACACTATATGAATAGAGCCAGTAAACAGTAGGTGACGCACAAGAAACAAATGGTGTGTGGTGGTGCAGAAGAGATGGGATTAGCCAGCTACATGAGAGGTCATTAGCTTACAAGGTAAGATCTTATGATGTACAATGCAAAATAATATTGTGGTACCGTGTTAGCCAGAAAAATAGATGTAAATACTTATGTCCCCCCCAAAAAAAAATTGAGAAAAGTATTCAAGGAGTGATACCTTTATTGGCTAACCAGAGAAATATCTGCAAGCTTTCAAGGCTCAGAAGGCCCCTTCATCAGGCATATACTGAGAAGCGATGGCAACATTTATATAGGAATTATTCAAGGACATGAGAGATGCTTGCTAGAGATAGGCCAAGGAAATCAAATTAAGGTTTTTGTATACATGTAGATGAGGTGGAAGTGTTCAATTAGACATCTGAAGATCTTCTTGTAGAGGTGTGAACTGGAAGTGCTTTGTCAGACATCAGGAGACCTTCTTGTGGAGGTGTGAACTGTGTCCATGTAATGAGTCATGAATCCAGGTGTCAAACTGAGTCCTATTGATAGAGATTGAAACATATATAAATTTGAACGCCCATATTTTTCTTTCTCTGTCACTACTGAAATGACCTTTCAATATTAGCACTTTTAGATCTGCCATACTGTGTCCAGGTCTAGAGAAGTGTATTCCTATAGGTCTAGAGAAGTGTAGGAATACACTTCTCTAGACCTGGACACAGTATGGCAGATCTAAGAGTCCTAATACTGAAAGGTCATTTCAATAGTGACAGAGAAAGAAAAATATGGGAGTTCAAATTTATACATATGTTTCAATCTCTATCAATAGGACTCAATTTGACACCTGGATTCATGACTCATTACATGGACACAGTTCACACCTCCACAAGAAGGTATCCTGATGTCTGACAGAACACTTGCGAATATAATTTCTCTGGTTAGCCAACAAATGAATCACTCCTTGAATACTTTTCTCAATTTTTTTGGGGGGGACATAAGTATTTACAAGGTAAGAACTTAGACGAGCTCTGTGTAGAAAACATCTAATAATAATCATCACGGACATCACCCAACAGAAGCATCACTGGAGCCTGGGGAAATTGGAGAAAGCCACAATGCTACCTCAAGACACATGGACTAAGCACCACAAACGCCAAGAAAGGGCTTGTGAGAGACAGGCACCGAACATGAGGATAACCATTTGTAAAGGTAACAGCTTATATGTATTCTGTATTTTTCGTTCATGTTAGGTTCATGATCTCACATGTGTCACGTCCGCCATGTCTGTTTGTCTCAAGAACTCCTGGAGCGATGTGCATGCGCATGTTTTGTCTGCTGTCCTGCATGTTCGCTAGAGCTGTGTGCAGACTCACCTCATGTCTGAGCTGCAGGATCCCTGCGTTTCTGCTCTGCCTTCTGTGATCTTCTCGTCATGTCTGGAGTCCTTGATCATGTGATGTTTCTTAAGATCCTGCACTGTCTGGTTCTGCAATCATCTCGTCATGTCTAGAATCCCGGATCATGTGTTCTTCCTAGGATCCTGCACTGGTTGGTTCGGTGATCATCTCGTCATGTCTGAAACCCTGATCATGTGACATTTCCTAAGATCCTGCACTGTCTGGTTCTGCTATCATCTCGTCATGTCTAGAATCCCGGAAGTTCTCCCCTGGTCCTGACCTGGAGGAGGAGGTGCTATGCCCTATATCAGGCCGCCTCTTCCTATGCTCAGGGCCTGATTATTGTGTTGCTTCCCTGCAAGGCTCTGGGTCTGTGGGGTTGCTCCCTCTATTCTGTGCCCTTGCACTTTGCTCTGTAGTGCGTCTCTGCACACGCTCCGTGCTCGTATTCCGCCTCTTGTCTTGTGTTGTCTCTCGTGCCATGTTTCTCTTTGCCTTGCTTTGCCTTGTAGTCCTTCTGCTGTTCTTTGTCTTAGTCTGTTTTGCTATGTCTCGCCTTAGCTATGCTTTGACTTGTAGTCCTTCCTGTGTTCTCTGCCTCGCCTGTTTTGCCATGTCTTGCTTTTGCTATGCTTTGACTTGTAGTCCTCCCTGTGTTCTCTGCCTTGCTATTCCTTGCTTTGTGTTCCTCCCTATGGTCTCAGTCTTTGCTTGCTCTGCCTCGCTCTCTCCTATGGTGCTCTGTAGTGCTCCCTGGCACACGCACCATTTCTCCTCTCCTTAGTGCTCGTTTCTTTGTCTAGTCCCAAGGTCTTCCCTTGGCCCGGCTCTGGGCTTCTGCCTACGCTCCGCTGCTAGACTCTGTCCTCGCTCTGACCTGGCTCTGTTTCTGCTTGTTTTCCTTGCCTTGTTCCCTGCCTTGTCCTTGCATTGAACCCCGGCGTGGGTTCCCCTTGGCCGTCTCCTGTGCCGTGGTAAGTGCCACGTGTTTGTGTACAGCCGTGTGTACTGGCCAGTGTGGCGTGCCCCCTGCGTGGCTCCTAGCACGCACCCTGCCTTGAACCCTGGCGTGGCTCCTAGCACGCACCCTGCCTTGAACCCTGGCGTGGCTCCTAGCACGCACCCTGCCCTGAACCTGGCGTGGCTCCTAGCACGAAGGTTCCTTTGCCCCCTCCTGTGCCTTAGTCGTGCCTCGTGCTGGCGTTACAGCCGTGTGCATTGGCCAGTGAGGTGTGCGTCCCTGCGTAGCTCCTAGCACGCAGCCCTGCTCTGAACCCTGGCGTGTCTCTACACGCACCCTGTCTTGTGCCTTGGCGTGTCTCTACACGCACCCTGTCTTGTGCCTTGGCGTGTCTCTACACGCACTCTGTCTTGTGCCTTGGCGTGTCTCTACACGCACTCTGTCTTGTACCTTGGCGTGTCTCTACACGCACTCTGTCTTGTACCTTGGCGTGTCTCTACACGCACTCTGTCTTGTACCTTGGCGTGTCTCTACACGCACTCTGTCTTGTACCTTGTGCCTTGGCGTGTCTCTACACGCACTCTGTTTTATTCTATGCTTTGGCGTGGCTACACACGCACCCTGTCTCGTTTGCGAACCTTGGCGTGTCCCCTACACACGCACCTCGCTTTGAACCCTGGCGTGTCCCCTACACACGCACCTTGCCTTGCACCTAGTCTTGAACCCTGGCGTGTCCCCTACACACGCACCTAGCCTTGGACCCTGGCGTGTCCCCTACACACGCACCTAGCCTTGGACCTTGGCGTGTTCCCTAAACACGCACCCTGCTTGGATATCTGTCGTGCCTCCTTGCCTGAACCCTGGTTTGCCTGCCGGATGCCCGGAACCTGCCGACCGTTGCCAGAGGTCCGGAACCAGATGACTGCGGCCTGATGTCCGGAGCTGACGTCCGCAGCCTGATCCCTGGACCCTGTCGGTTTGCCAGCAGTCCGGAGTCCGATGCCATCATGCCATTACCTGTGCCTAGGCGTGCCATCTGGCACGTACCATGTTATGGACCTTGGCGTGCCCACGCGCGCACCTTGCACGTTTTGCTTGTTTTCCCTGTATGTGATCTTGTGTTATTCTAATGAAGATACCTTGCACCTACGTCTAGTCTCGTCTTGCTTCCTGCTCGTCCTTGTCGTCAGACATACGTCTAGTGTCCCCTGAGCCGGCCGTCTGGTCCCAGCAGTCGTGGTGGCTCACCCCCTTGGTCTTGCCCCTGACACTCCCTGTATAGGGGGTGGATTCTCACAAGGTCAGCTCGCCCTCGGTGGGTGGGTGCCACGACCCAGAGGGTCCACTCAAAAAATGGGCTCAGCAGGAGCTGAGTCCGTCACAACATGAAGACCAAGAAGTATCTGATGGAGGCGCTGTACCATGGGGGCTGGCCAGGACAAAGGAAGCCTAAACGGTCTCCATTCGCTAAGGTACCAAACAAGAGTCTGTTGCAATGGTGATGACTTCTCTGTACGATCTAATAAGCATGTGCTCCAAGAACAGTCACCATACAATACTCATCACACTGAACGCCATAGTTTTGTACTGCATGTGAAGACTTAAACTTGCATTATTATGCGATGGTCTCTCTAACCCCTACTGATCTCCATGTCTTTACAATAACAAGGACGCAACGGGTTATCCCTGAAAGAAACTGGTGCAGTATTGTTGGATTAAGTACAATATATTTAGTATAGTAATTCACAATCCGATGATGCTTTAAATGGTCAGAAAACAACAAAACCAACGTTGAGGCTAACAGAACGCATTCCAAGGAAATGTAGATAGATTATGTTTTATTTATGTAGCGACTGACATATCACACTGTTACCTGTGTCTTTTACTGAGGTAGAATTAAACTCTCCCGCAGAGAGTTGTCATTCTTCTGAAAAATGATTGACACATACATCACAGTAGAAAAGCTGCACAGTGTTTCTTTGCATCCTGTAAAATACATGAGATCAGGTAGAGAGAAAAATCCTGCAACCTTTTTACCCTAGGACAAGTGGAATAAAGGTGGTTCTGTCAGTCTTAATATAATTCAAAATGTGTCTGCTATACAGATTTTGAAAAAGAATGAGATTGCTGCTGTAAATGGTAACTGTCAGAAACTGTAACCCCACAACCACTAATACAACTGTGTAGCCCTTTAAAAAATAAGCCACTCGATCCCTTTATGACCCCAAAGTGCCGGATCAGCAGTGAGAAATCATGTTTTGAAATTTAGCCTGGAAGTGCATTGGGCTGTGAAGATGCACTTACAGCGCTTTAGCTGCATTCCTGAACTAGCAGCACCCTCCCCTGGGTGACTGACTGGCCAGTGTAATACAGCAAATGACCTATCAATCAGCCAGGGGAGGATAATGCTAATTCAGGATTACAGCGAACGATAAGGAGCCCTAAATGCATTTTCACGCCCTTATACACATCCAACTGAACTTCATAGCGTGTTTTCTCACTGTTGAAGCAGCACTTTGGGATCATGATGGTAGACTGGATTATATTTTAAAGATACACAGACATATTCATTGTTTGGGGAAAGGAGGATGTGAGGCAGTCACAGGTGTTACATGTGATGGTCACTGTATGTTCCCCCCAGGATGAGCACGGAGGCGTATTGAGGCCATGAGAATACATTGCAGTTACAGGCGTAACTGTGGTTGCAATGCAGACTAAAGTGAGTATAGGTCTTGGACATGCTGGTTGTCCAAGGCAGGTTTAGGGAAAATCTGCTCTGGGCTTTTGTGTTTGAAACAGACTGCAGATGGTAGTAGTGCAGTCCGTTTCATTTCCAGGCAGGGATTCCCATGTGGCTGAAGGCCACAGGTTGCTAGTTAAAAACCCTGCAGTATAGGGTTTGGGTGTGTCAGGTTCAGGATCAGTGTCAATCCGGTGTTTGCTAGAGTGCAGAGCTCCAACTGTGTGAGGCAACACAGGCAAGGGGAGCCAAACAGCCAAGGCAGCTGGGAGGCATGGCATCCACAGTGGTGCAGTCACCCACGGTAACTGGTCTCAGGAGGTGGACTGGTATGTTTAGTGACTGTAACTGGGGGATATGTTTCCCGGCTGTGATTCAGAGGATATCGTGTACTGTGTAATGCTGTGAGTAGAACATTAACACGGCGTTGCAGTCACCCACGGTAACAGGTCAGAGGTGGACTAGCATGTTTAGTGACTGTAATCCAGAGGATAGGTGCTCGTCCGGGAACTGGAGGTGTGCTGTCTTGTTCCCGGCTGCGATTCGGAGGTGGATTGTACAGTTTCCCGGCTGTGAAAAGGAGGATATCGTGTGATGTGGTTTTTTTTAGTCGAACATTAAAGAGACGTTTTGCTGTGAACTTTGCTGGGTCACTGTCTCATCAGTGCACAGGGTGCTACCGCTGCACTACAAGGGGTTAAAGTTTTGAACAGGTTCCCTTTAAATGATTTGTGACTTAAATGAGCAGGATTCACACATCTATTTGGCAATATTAGAATTAGCCTTTAGTATTATAGTTGGCTTAGAGTTTAGTACAGTATACATGGTATTCCAGGGTACTTTAGAAGTTAACCCGAAGCAATCTGTAATGTAAAGGCCAGGTTTCTCAGGGAAGGTTTCACAATGGTAAATTGTGTACTTCTGGATTCCCCTCTTGGAGCACTCTCTGCGCCTTTTTTGTGTTGTATCCTTCCTCGCAAGTTTGGGGAACTTTACGGGGAAAATGTTAACCTGGGACAATATGAGCACTATCAGTTTCAGAAGTACTGGGACTCCCACCTCCTGAAACTGAAAGAAGGTCCTCGTATTGTCTGATCATTGAAACAGCACAAAAACATTGTACAGTGTCATCTGTACAACGTGCATGGTCAATTGTTTGTACCATACTTTTGCTTTTTGCATGCTACTGTATGGTTTGAGGATTTGATCTGAGAGATCCACACTCCCCATGTACTTATTACAAACCAGGATACAATCTGGGTTTGGGACTTGTTGTGTGGTACCTTGGACCCTGACAAGGGAGCTTTTGTCTCTGTAAACACACAAAAAGAGAAAAACAGCAACAGCGACTTTAACCTTGTCCAAATGATTAACTATGGTTTTTTAACGGAGTTGAAGAGTGCTGCATTTTTTCCTTCTGGATATTGCTTAGCTGCTGTCTCTGTATTTGGTGGTCAAGATAAGGACATCCCGCTTGTTCTTATACTGGACCACCAATTGGCAGCTTAAGGAGGCCTCTGATTTCTTTGCACTGTGCTGCCTGCAACTGTACATCTGGCAGAAAGGGTCTTGAAGAATGGGATGCTGGTGCAAAATTTGGAGGTGATAACCCTTATTCAGCAGTGGATGCACCAAATCCCACACAATTTTCCAACTGATCCTGAAAATAGGGGGGTATTCAGGAGGGTCAATCTGGGTAGCTGCATTTACAGTGTATGATGACGTGAGATTTTGGGTGAAAAATTCATGGGCATTCAAGTTTGTTTGGGAAACCATTATTTCGCTGAAAAATAATTTTTAAAAGTCAATTCTAGCGCAGCTTGTAAAGTCAAATTGGATTCCTGAGCTGCCCATTAAATCCAGAACAACAGGATGGTAATTTTCAGGAGGTGGAGTCCATATGGGATCGATTGCTGAAGGGGTTGCCACAGTCCTAGTATGATCTGGGGGTCCCTCATCACTAGAGGAGGAGGAAGGAAAAATGAGGAATATGGGATCTTCCTCACTGCCTGAATCTGTGTCAGAGGCAAAGAAAGCGTATGCCTCCTCTAGTGAACAGCATCTTCTTGAGGAATGCATCTGGAACAGGGATTCAGGAACTGCTGTTGCTGTGAATCCAGATTGGTCACACAGCAGAGAGCACAGGAGACACAGCAGAAACAGGAGATCGCAGCAGGATTGAATCGCCCTTGCCCACCAATGATTTTTCTTTCACTCAGGTACACAGAGGATCTACACATCGGATTTGCACGCCAGATCTGAGAAAAACATGGTGTGCAGAGCGGTGATCGTTATTTTAAATTAACCCTTTTGGCACTGAACTATTGTTCAGCCAACTGGTGCCAAAACGGTTAATCAATAGGTGACATCACGATCACCCATCCATTTTGACTGCTGTGAATGGTGCCTTCTCAGACAGCAACAATCACAGGGTGTCACACTGATTTTTTTTCTTTTAAATATTATTGTCAAATCACTGTGATTAGCTGGTCAGACGTGATAGGCCAGTCACAGCGATCAGTCTACACTCACTTCTGTTTTGGGACATTCTACAGATATTTGTTGACTTGTGTATGTGTGAATACCTGTCCTATTCCATCTTCACAATTGGCAGGTATCATGCACCTCTCCGAGTAGAATATGACAGGTGCATGATTTGCTTGTGCATGGGAAGCAGCGGATATCTGTAGATGCGACATCACTGGCCCCGATTTCCTCCTGGTTTGGAAGTTCGCGGAGCAGGATATCCTCTTCAATGCCAGAATCCTGGTGTTCCAATGATCCACCTCACCAGCTACCAGCATTCATTTTGCATGTTGATCTCCCCAACCTTAGTCACAGAGCACAATGCATAACAGAAAATTAAGCAACAACAGTATTGTTGCCCCTGCTCAAGGGAATACTCTAGGTGGTCTGACACAGACAAACCCCCGGACACAAGTTTGCTCAATCAGCTGCAATGGGTGGTACGGCAAATAAAGAAAGTATCCACTATCCACAGTGGTTCAATCAAAACTGTTCAGCTACGTAAAATATTCACCGCTTTTTATTTAAGAGCGTTACGCAAGACATTGGTCGTCTAGTTTAACCATCCTTGACAAGTTATACATTATCTATCTCTGGATTATTAATAACCCTCAATGTTATTTGTTGTCAGAAAAGTATCCAGCAATCTTTAAATTGTTGTATCTGCCATTACTACATCTTGTTTTGGGGTATTTCATAGTCTGACTCACGTAACTGTAATGATCTCTTTCCTATTTAGTTGCCAGAATTAGCTTTCCTCCACGTTACGACTTTCCCCCGGTCCTTTGTAGAAGTCGTACAAAATATTATTTTCGGCCACTGGATAAGAAATCTTATTTTTCTATCAGTAATTTAAAGAGAATTTGTCACCACATATGGCCTGTCTAAACTATTAATATGGGTATAAGCAGTTATAACGGACACATCTGCAGGTTCCTCTCAGTTTCAGATTCCATCTCACAGGAATAAAGGACTGCAATACTGTTGCAATATAGCAGAGCTCAAGAGAGCTGCAAAAAAGGTGCTTGTAAGAAAACAATTTCTCCTGATCCGTGTTGGTTACTTGTCGAATACTGGTAATATAAAGTGACTAGCTGAAGAGCCCGGTGTTGCCTGGGCATAGTAACTAACTGCCATCCCACTCTCCACTTGCCGTCCCACATTCTCCCTCAGCAGCCCTGCTCTCCATCCACCGTCCCGCTCTCTCCCTCCGCAGCCTGTCTCCACTGGCCATCCCACTCTCTCCCTCGGCAGCCCCGCTTTCGCTCCGCAGCCCCTCTGCCTCCCTCCGTAGCCCAGCTCTCCATCTACCGTCACACTCTCTCCTTCCGCAGCTCCACTCTCTAATCACCATCCCACATTCTCCTTTCACAGCCTCATTCTCTCCCTCAGCAACCCGTCTCCACTGGCCATCCCACTCTCTCTCTCCGCAGCCCCGCTCTCCAATGGCCATCCTGCTCTCTCCCCCCGTAGCCCCACTCTCCACTCACTATCCCGCTCTCTCCCTCCACAACCCCGCTCTCCACCCACCATCACACTCTTTCCTTCCGCAGCACCGCTCTCTATCCATGTCCCAATCTCCCTCCACAGCCCCACTCTCCACACACCGTCCTGCTTTATACCTCTGCAGCACCGCTCTCCATCTTTGTCCCGCTCTTTCCCTTGCAGATCCGCTTTCCATCTACATCTCACAGTTTCCCACTGCAACCCCACTCTCCATCTGCCAGTGGGCAGGGATATGTGGAGTGGGCATGGCTTGATACATACACACACATACACTCAGCTTTATATATAAATAGATGGCAACTCCAATATCTACCAGATTGCTAAAGACATAGGAGCATTGAGCTTTTTTTCCCTAAAAAGTCAGCCACTAGGGAGAGCACATTGTAATGATTTACCGTGAATGATATCAGGGCAGTGGCGTTGTCTAAATGCAAATAAAGACAATTTGTCCTATGCGGGAAGGAAATCTACTCCTATACGTTTTACAGAACATTAGCAATAGAAATGATTGAAAATAATTCCCAATTAGAGATCTGATATATGCCCTATATAAAACGCCAGTGAAAAATAAAATGAATATTGAGAAAGTCATTAATTTGAATGCTTTTATGAGAGTCACACCACTAGGAACCCAATGCCATTTTATTACAAAGTATAGCTGGTTTTTAACCCGCCTGCACTAAGCCATCATGGAAAATGCAGTAAATCACAAGGAAGAATACATCTTATCTGCTCCCATCTCCGCACTTTATTCAGATTTCACATTTGTGACAGAAATTGTATTCCTGAGATAAATCCCGCTATCTAGTCGCTTCTGTGTGTATTTGGAGTCAATCCTGCGTAAAATAAATAATCAGGTTAAAGGGATGTTATCTCTTCATATGCATTTGTTTCTGTGCTGCTTTACAGGATCATAAATGATAAAATATACCCCTCATTTCCAAACCTGCAATCATTTTCAGATTTGAAAGACCTAACACTTGGATATAAATAGCATTCATACATCTATTTTACATCACACGTGTTTGATTTAGCATCGCAAAATCACTCTAAAAATGCTTATGCTGGTAATAACCATCTTGCACGATGACGGAGGGCATTGTTTCTCAATGATTTGTGCCTCCGCCGCGCACCTGCATGTAAAGTTTGGAGGATGGTCCTTGCTTTGTGCGCTCGGCTCGTTCTGTTGGACACATTAATATTCTTTCTTCTTTACATTAACCTGAAGGTAGTGTCTCCATGACAAGTGCGGTAAATGCCTTCAGGCATAAATTCAGCATTCATGATAACATTCAAACATCTAGAAGACCCATAAGAACATACAACCGAGGGAACGACAAAGCACATCAAACAGAAAACAAATCTTCTCAAAGAAAGAACTGAATCTGCAGTTATTCACACCGCCATATTTACTGCCGGCGCAGACAATGGATGTGAGCACACTGGAATCTGTCATTCTGAGCCCAACGTTCTCACAACCCCCTATTAATAGGAAAATTATGGCTAGCGTAATATGGCAAAGACCCAGAGCAACTCTGTAGACTATTCGGCGAATGTAAAACAGCGCCATGACATCATCATTCACATGCGGAAGGTTTGTTGCAGGCATTTCTGGGACTGGGACCTACGTAATTCCTGTGCCTGCCACCAAGGCTACCCCATTTAGAAAAATGGAACTGAAGAAATTTATGCAACAAATCTGCCATATTTGAACATACCCTTACCCTCCTTCAATAAAATATTAGATATAAGGTTGTCAAAACAAGGGTTTAGAGATAAGTGGGTCACTTTCCGCAACTTTGGCCCACGGACCAGATCAGGACTCTTTGGCTGTGGGAAAGAGCTGTGCAAATTTCCGAAGCTTTTGGGGCAACTATGGATTTACCTGCCTGGCATAACGTCATCTGGGTAGCGTGGCAAATTATACGCCAAGCCTGGGATATCGGGGGGAAGGTAAGAAAATTCACTCAGCTCCTGTCCATGGCCAGAGTGCAATGACATGGACCGTGGTTGCTGGAAATGGATCTGCTCATCTCTAGTTAACTGCACCAGCACTCATCTTTATCATTATTCCAGCATTGGAAAGAACACAGCAGTGATCCTGTATTTGTGAAAGCAGCATAATACATACATACATACACCCCCCAACACTTCAAACTGTTACAGCTGCTGATTGGACAGGCTGCTCCCATCAGTATTTGTGTCATTAGAGACACAGTGCTCACACATACACTGCACCAAATCTGCTGCTGTGTGAATACATCAGTGACACAGAGCTGTCTCATTCACACAGCAGAGGCTTTGTCACACAACAGATGACATCAGTGACTGCCATCCCCTGTGCAGATTAGAAGCTGCAGACCCCCATCACTGGCCATCACAGAGTCTGTTCTCACTGCTGCCAGCAGCCTGGGACAGTGAGGGAAGGAATTACTGATAATTAGTTATGTATTGTAATCATGGAGTGGCCCAGAATACAGGACGATTTTCCCTCCTCACTAGATTCACTTTCCATAGATAACTGTTCAGTGTGTGTCTGGGGTAGGAGCAGCTCTCTGCTCTCTGCAGTGAGGCCGCTGGAGGGGAAAAATTCGTTACTGTGTGATGAGGGCTGCTTCATGTGGACGGGGAGGGCCTGTAGCTATGGAGGGTGGGGTTGTTGCTATAGAGGGCATGTTTGGAGTAGAGTAGGAGGTTACTACTAGTTCTCATTTCAATGCCATAACACCCCCCCCCCCCCTTGGACGTTCTGTTCAGAATATCTAGAAATCCGTGCAAACTAGTGACAGAAAGTAAATTACTTATTGTCATAATTCTGCAGCCCAGATATGTACTGAGATTATGTGAAAAGCCCGGACAACCCCTTTAATAGTTTGTACAAAAGCCTTGGTTTGTGATGACAGCTTCAGGACGCCTCCTGTATGGAGAAACAAGTGGCATGCATTGCTCAGGTGTGATTTTGGCCCATTCTTTCAAATCCTGAAGGCTCCATGGGCTCCTTCTATGAATTCTGAGGTTTATTTTTCCTTCACAAATTTTCTGTTATATGCAGGTCAGATGATTGGCTGACACATATTGGCGATCGGGCCCCTGCTGCGATGTCGCCGATTGTGCTCGAATATCCTGGGCCATTTTTTGATTGCTGGTGTCCTGCTGGCCAGCGCGCATCGTTGTGTTTGACAGGGACAACGACGAACGACCTCAATACTACAGGTATGAGAGACAGAGTCCCAACGACTGTCGTATCGTTGCTGCTGAGATCTGACTGTTTGACATCTCACCAGTGACCTCGTAGTGACGCACAAGCGATCCCTACTAGGTCACATCGTTGTCGGGATCGCTGGTGCATCGCCAAGTGTGATGGCACCCTTACAGCTTTATTTTCTCTCTCTGAAACTAATTGAGAGTTTCCTTGGCTGTGTGTTTAGGATCATTGTTTTGCGGAAATGTCCAACCACTTTTCATCTACATCATCCTTGCAGATGGCAGCAGATTTTTATCAAGAATGTCTTGGTACATTTGTCCATTATCCTTCTTACAATTATATGAAGTTTGCCAATGCCGTATGCTGAAAAACAGCCACACGCCAGGATGTTCCCACCTCCCATCTTCACTGTTGGTATGGCATTTTTGGGGTGTGCGAAGCAGTGCCCGGGGCCATATGCGAGGGTCGCGGTGTCCCCCAGGATGCACAAAGAAGCATATTGAGGTTGCAGGAGTGCATTGCAGTCACAGGCATAGCTGTGGTTGCAATGCAGAATAAAAGTAAGTGTTGGTCTTGGGCAAGCTATTTGTCCAAGGCAGATATAGGAAAACCTGCTATGGGCTTTCATTTTTGAAATGGACTACAGGAAGGTAGTGGGGTGGTCCGATTTTTCCCCCGCCGGGTTTTCCATGTGGCTTACGGTCACAGGTTGATAGTGAAAAACCCCTTCAGCGGAGGGTTGGGTGTGTCAGTGTGGAGTTTGCAAGGTGCTGAGCAGATGGCTCTGCAAAAGCTCAGCCTGTGTGAGGAAACACGGAGCCAAGCAGAGCGAACTCCGGGCACCCTGCAGTGTAATACAGTGGTGCAGTCGGCCTCGGCAATCGGATGCATTCACGGACTGTTTTGTTTCCCGACTGCGATCTGGAGGATACTGTTTGTTTTGTTTGTAAGTTTTGGACATTAAGACTATGTTTACTTTGAACTTTCCAGGGTCACTGTCTCATCACTGCACAGTGAGCACACTGCGGCACTACAGGTGACACAGTGCCTTTTAGCCTCCAAACATGGTATGTGTTATGGCATCCAATGAGTTCCATTTTGGTCTCATATGACCAGATTATATTGTCACAGTATTTCACAGGCTTGTCTAAATGCTGAGCAAACTTTAGACACACTTAAACATGCTTTTTGATCAGCAATGGAGCCTTGCATGGTGAGCATGCATGCTTGCCAAGGAGGTTGAAAGCATTACTTATAGCTTTCTTCTAAACAATTGTTCATGGATTCCAGGCCTTTCTGTAGCTTCGCACAGGTGGTCCTTGGCTCTTGGACAACTCTTCTGATAAACCTTTCACTCCTGTGTCTGAAATCTTGCACCTGTTTGTGACCGGTTTATGATGGCTTAGTGAAACCTTTGGTAGTTTAGAAATTCTTTTAGAACCAATTCCATCTGTCTGTTTTGCAACAATAAAGTTTCAAAGGTCTTGAAACAGCTCACTGATTTTATTCATCATGAGATGTTTCTGGTTTGGCTACTTGGCAATGAGACACATTTTTATAGGCCATCGGTTGGACCAGCTAATATTTTTCACTAAATGGCAGGATTGATTTCTAATTACTGATAGATTTCAGCTAGTGTCACGACTTTCCATGGATTTTTGCGCCCCTTTTTTCATGTGTTCAATACTTTTTCCCGATGTTATTTCTCATTATTAAGAGAAGGCTGGTAGTGCAATAAGAGACTGCGCTGCTGTGGTAGAATTCAAGATATCTTTATTACCAACGCGTTTCCTGAGCCAGTCCCAGCTCACTTCATCAGGGCAGTGAGCTGGGACTGGCTCAGGAAACGCGTTGGAAATAAAGATATCTTGAATTCTACCACAGCAGCGCAGTCTCTTATTGCACTACCAGCCTTCTCTTTGTACCAAGTCTTTGGACCTCGTGCAGACTGCTGCAGCTGTTTTATGCAATTATAGGTGTTGTGACTCTCACAACCCTATCAGGTGAGCCTAACATTTGCTGTGCACTCATCTACTTTCCATACAGACCTACGCATTGGAAGCGCCCTGTCTCTCCCTTTTTATTTCTCATTATTACACATAAATAATTTATGAATATCTATGGTTTGATTTCTTTGCCTGTGTGGATTGGATGGGTTAATACCAACATCTAGTGAGAATTTCATGTCAATAGCACTTTTAGAAATATATTCTACTTAGAAAATTGTTGACATGCTCAATATTTATTTCACTCTCTGTATATTCCAAAGACTTGGATTTCAGTTTATATACCAATCAGAACCCAATGCTATCACTGGAAGAATAACCTAATGATGACCAGATAGTTAGAATGTATGATGCAGCAAATGAGTGTGATTGTATGTGTGACCAACAAAATACAATTAGTAAATAAACAATAAGTATAGGAGTGATCTATTACCACTGCTACGGGACAGCTACGAGAAAATCTATTGACAACTTAATTTAAAACAAAACATAAATAACATAAAAAGTAAATGAACAGGTAGTTGATTAAATCAACTCTAGGGGCACCCACAAGTATCCAAAGAACTGAACTGGGGAAGAGAAATGAAAATTCCCAATACGCATATGACTAATCAATGTACATGCACATATAAACATCATAAACCAGGACCCATGGGTGGTTCATTGGTTATGTCTAGAAGAAGTGGGTGCGTGATAGCTAATGGCAATCTATTCTATTATTTCTAAATACAGTTCATCAGTGATTACTTTGTATCTCCGTTCATACTGCACCCACACACACACAAATTATACACATTTGAAAGGTAAACTTGACCCCTTCAGCAAGAAAATAGCCAAACAAACCACACATCCACGATCTGATCACAAAATACAGTTTAAACATTAATTTTCATAAACCTGCAGTAAGGAAAAATGACCTGCAGGTGGTACCACAGTACCCCAAAGCACACTACCACAAAGCTACCTACAGACATCATAAACAAAACCAAACATTTGCCTTGGGGGCTTTCCAGCTTGCCAAACTGCTTGCCCAGCTTATTTTAGCCAAATTAGAGGATTGCACACTTCACTGCAGGTGAGGCACATATGCAAACACATTTGTAAACATGTACTGCCTATTGAATTGTAAACTTGCTCCGTTCATACTCCACCCACACAAACAAATGATACACCATTTGAAAGGTCAAATGACCTGCAGGTGGCAGCACACTACCCCAAAGTACACTACCACAAAGCTGCTTACAGACATCTCAAACAAAGCCAAACATTTGCCTAGGGTCTTTCCAGCTTGCTCAAGTGCTTGCCCAGCGTATTTCAGGCACATTGGAGGATTGCACACTTCACTGCAGGTGAATCACATATGCAAACACATTTGTATTCATGCACTGATTGTTTGGTGATTACTTCACCCCACACACAAAAATGGTGCGTCACATATGCAAACACATTTGTATACATGCACTGCTTTTTCACTGATTACTTCACCCCACACACACAAATGACACACCATTTGAAAGGTAAACTTGCTCCCTTCAGCAAGAAAAGAGCCAAACAAACCACACATTCACTATTTTATCACTAAATACAGTTTAAACATCCAGAAACCTGCAGGTGGCACCTCAACCGGAAGACATTTTTTGGCCTCTACGTATCAAAACAATTTATTGTATTACCAATCTACATATATAAATACCTGTCTGTGTTCATCAGCTCATGAAATACATTTACATTTGAGCAGCTTGCTTTTTCTGAAATTGCCTGCGCCCCCGACCACCAATGTGCGAAAATTTTGCACAGACCAAGCTAGTATTTATAAATTGGCCTTAAACCATGAAGTATCTTGCTCCTAGTTACCATTGGGGAGGAGCCAATGTTTTAGACAAATAAGAATAAAAGAACCATCTATTATAAAACGAGTGAAGTGGTGTAATATTAAAATATATTAAAATCCCAACTAAATAAACTATCATTTTCAAGAAAAAAAGGAACATGCAATGACACAATAATAATGCCCATACTGTCCATTTTCTACATTGTGTAAATATCACTTTTCATATAATGAGTTTGGACACTTCATTGAGTCCCTCAGGAGTTACAGTTTTCAATTTGTACACAGAAAACATCTCCCTTTTCCTCAAGACATCAAAGCTGTTGTGTGACGTGACTAGGATACAGTCCATAGGGATAACAGTCAAAGTAACAAAATTACTCCATTGTTGCAAAATACAATGTCTTGGGAGACCGAGCTTTCTATATCCATTTTTAACCCATTCGCAACATCTGCTGAAAATGTACGGTGCTACGGGAGGTGCATTCACAGTTCTGCGGGAGGTGCATTCTCGCAAACAGCCGTACATGTACGGCAAGATGATTATGTGGGCTCACTTTCTGCTCTGATGGGCACAAAATAATTGAAAAAGATGGCCGCGGGGTCGTCCAGGTACAGTGGCCTGTAAGCTCAAAGCAGGAGCCGACATGCGTCCTGCCTGTGTCTGATTCACTGTTCTAATGCCCCGCAATGCAAAAGCATTGCAGATTATTAGAGCAGTGATACGGGCAGGGAAAGCTTATGTCCCATCCTGTCACAAGCTAAAAAAGCATTAAAAAAAGTTTTAAAAATTGTAAAAATATTTTTTTTAAATCACAAAATGAACAAAAAAAAATTAAAACAATCTAATACATATATTTATGTAAACATAAAAATAAACAAATAAGTACACATTTGATAAAGCTGTTAACCTGACCTGTAAAACTTTCCCACTAGTTAACCCCTTCTGTGAGCACTGTAAAAAAAGTGCAAAAAACTGCGCTTTCTCATCGTACCGCTGATCAAAAATGGAATAAAACATGATCAAAAGTTAAATGCAAAAAAATTGAATAGCTGAAAACGTCATCTTGTCCCGCAAAAAAACAAACCACCATACAGCTCTGACAGCGGAAAAATAAAAAAGCTCTAAATCTCCGAAAAGAGCAATACAAAAACAATTATTTTCTCTATAAAATAGTTTTAAATGTGTAAAAGAATCACAACATAAAAGATATAAATGACGTATCGGTGTAATTGTACTGATCCGAAAAATTAAGCTGCCTTATCACTTTTACCACATTGTGAACGAAATTAGAAAAAAGCAAACAAAAAACAATTCCTGAATTGCCAGTTTTTGTTCATTCTGCCTTGCAAAAATCAGAATAGAAAGTGATAAAAAAAAAATTGTGACCGAAAATGGTGCCAATAAAAAACGTCAACTTGTCCCACACAAAAAAAAACAAGCCTTCAATGACTCTGCAGGCAAAAAAATAAGAAACATATAGCTCTCAAAATATGGTAATGCAAAAACTTGTCTTTTTTTAAATAAAGAAAAAACTTCACTTGGTGACAGCAGCCAAACATAAAAAAAGCTATAAACCAGGTATTGCTGTAATCACACCGACCCGAAGAATAAAGTCGCCTAATCACTTATACTGCACGAGGAACTGCATAAAAGTTAAATAAAACAAATTATTCACCTGATGTTGATTTGCTCATTCTGCCTCCCAAAGATCGCAGTAAGGCTCATCTGAATCACGTCATTTGGAGATATAGATGGAAACCCCGATGGAAGTGCTCAGAGTAAAGAACAGGATAAATGTGATCCAAAATGTTATGTAAAATGTTCCCAATAAAAGCTTCAACTTGATCCACAAAAATGCAAGCCCTGGCTCAGGTCCATCATCTGTTAATGGAAATATAGGGGGCTTCCACGTTACTGGTAGCACAAAGTCTCTGGAAAAGTGCTATAACTCAACCCTCAAAAAAAACAGCAAATTCTGAGCTCCCAAATCCAAATGCCCCCCTCCCTTTTGAGTCCCACAGTGTGCCTAAACTGCAGATATCATCCATGTTTGGCATTTCTGTAGCGATAAGAGCCTGCCTAATTTACAAGAAAAATGTCTCCAAAAGCACGAGCTGGGCATAATGTACTAACATTTCAATGTACAGATACTACAATGGCAGATTTGCAATTTTCACTAGGCAACATTCACTACTGCTTTTTTCTGGCAAAAACCAATGTGCCAAGTTTTCTTACATATCACTGACAGGGGCGTGAAGAAGTGTCAATGAAACACACTTTGGGGTGGAGGAACGTGGCTTGGATATCACACACTGTAGTACGTTATCAATCACATGATTATGCGTATATATTATTGATTTATGGAGGCAGCCTTACATAGACTTACATTACCTATTATAGGTGAATTGCAGATAGAATTATCATAGCAGTCTTTTTTTGGGGCAGGAGGTCCAGCAGGTGATATTGTGACTATTAAGCACATAGTATATTGGTGGCCAATAAAGCTCCATTATAAGCACAGACACTTTTTTCTCTGCACATCTATATAGCACTTTTTCTTGAGACATAGTGCATAGGTCTCGTTAGGTATTTTGCCCTCCATTGTTTATAAACAAAGTAATAAAATCGCATTTATAAAATCACATTTATAATTTATATAATGTGTGTTTAATTATATCCTTAGTCAAACTAACCTGATCAGCTTCTATGAGGATGTAAGCTCTCAAATGGACCAAGGAGAATCATTGGATGTCATTTATCTCGACTTCTCTAAAGCATTTGACACTGTCCCACATAAAAGATTGGTAAGTAAGATGAGAAAGCTTGTGCTAGGGGAAAAAGTGTGTAGATGGGTAGGTAGCTGGCTTAGTGATAGAAAACAAAGAGTGGTTATTAATGGTGCATACTCAGATTGGGCCAGGGTTACAAGTGGGGTACCACTGGGTTCTGTATTGGGCCCCCTACTATTTAATATATTTATTAATAATCTAGTAGATGGCTTACACAGTAAAATATCAGTATTTGCAGATGATACAAAACTATGTAAGGTAGTTAACACAAAGGAGGACAGTTTGCAACTACAGACAGATTTGAGTAAATTGGAGAATTGGGCTGAAAAATGGCAAATGAGGTTTAACACAGATAAGTGTAAGGTTATGCACATGGGAAGGAGAAACAGATGCTACAATTACTTACTAAATGGAAAACTGCTGGGGAAATCAGACATGGAAAAAGACTTAGGAATCTTAGTCAATAAGAAGCTAAATTGGAGTGCCCAGTGTCAGGCAGCTGCCACCAAAGCAAATAGGGTCATGGGATACATTAGAAGAGGTCTGGGGACACGAGATGAAAACATAATTCTCCCTCTGTACAATTCACTCGTCAGACCACACTTGGAGTATTGTGTGCAATTTTGGACGCCGGTGCTCAAGAAAGACATTACTGAACTTGTAAGGGTTCAAAGGCGGGCTACTAAAATGATAAATGGAGTTGGTTCACTACAATACCCAGAAAGGTTATCAAAATTAGGTCTATTTACTCTAGAAAAGAGAAGACTTAGGGGAGACTTAATATATATGTACAAGTATATCAGAGGGCAATACAGAGATCTCTCCAATGAACTGTTTGTACCAAGGACTGTGACAAGAACAAGGGGGCATTCTCTTCGTTTGGAGGAAAGACAATTTCTGCACCAGCATAGAAGAGGGTTCTTCATGGTAAGAGCAGTGAGGCTCTGGAATTCTCTTCCTGAGGAAGTGGTGATGGCCAACTCACTGAATGAATTTAAGAAAGGAATGGATGCTTTTCTTGTGAGTAACAGTATAGAAGGTTACGAATAACAGAATATTATAGGTAGATGGTTGACCCAGCTTAGGGGAAGGAATTTTTTCCCCTATGGAGAAAATTGGATTCTACTTTGTGGGTTTTTTGCCTTCCCCAGGATCAACAATGCAGAACAGCTGCTCTAAAAATAGGCTGAACTAGATGGACATAAGGTCTTCCTTCAGCCTTCAAAACTATGGTACTATGTTACTATTAGTGTTCGTTTGATTGATATTTGTTATATATTGTATATTTAATAAAAATTGCAAATATATTAAAAAAAATATATTTTTGCTCTCTTGCTTTTCTGATCACTTTGCTCTCGATGTAGAGAATTGAGTGGCAGATGGGATTTCTTAGTTGAATATATAGCACAAAGCACTATTGGATCATAATTTGATTTAATAACCTATAGATTAACCATATATCTGCAAGTTAACAGCGTTTTTTTCAAGTGACAGGTTCCCTTTAAATGTTTTGTTGTAACAGATCCTGTATGTCGCCTGAAAAAACTTTACTTGGTATAAAAACATGTTTTTCAAAAATGTGCCGGAATATTGGTGCAATTTACACCTAAGGGTGTGTGCACACGTCGCGGATTCTGTTGCGGAATTTTTCGCGCGGATTTGTCTATATCTGCAGGTAAATCCGCAGGTCAAAAGACCTGCGGTTTATCTGCAGTTTTTCGCGGTTTAGCCTGCGGTTTTCCCCTGCGGTTTGACACTTGTCATGGAGCAGGTGCTAAACCGCTGCGGAATCTGCACAAAGAAGTGACATGCTGCGGTTTTGAAATCGCAGCAAATTCGCAGGGAAAAATCTGCAACGTGTGAACTGCGGTTTTCATTTTACATAGACTTATATGGTACTGTACAACGCAGCAGAAACGGCTGCGGATCCGCAGGGCCATATCCGCTGTGGATCCGCAGCAGAATCCACAACGTGTGCACACACCCTAAAACTTGATGAATCGGGACCTTTATGTATTAGAAACTTTCTGTGAATTGCCTAACAATGAGAGGCATGGCTTTGTAAAAAAGGGTTGAAGCTTGGCAAAAGGGGTTTGGCCTACTTTGGAATACCGTGCACCAAAAATGTGTCAAATTTTGTAGCCAAGCTGAATGCAGTCATGCTGAATACAACTGAGAGAAAAAAAAGATGGAACAGAAAATATGAAAAAGAGATTGTTTATTTCATGGCCTATTAATAACACAAGGGCTTTTAGACAGAAGACTAGTAGAAGTTGTTTTTTTTTCCATCCTTTACAGATTCACCCTTGCATCGACCACAATACGTGGATGTCACTGCAATCTCTAACATATGGTTTGAATCTACTGATCCACAGAGATTTTAGGCTAAACACCCCCCCCCCAAAAAAAGCCTCTTTACTAAGTGCTAACACTTGATCCATTAAATTAACCGGGAAATTCCAAAATGATAATACTTCTTAATAGCAGTTAAAGCTTTAGAAACATAATGGTCTGATTAACAGTAATATGAAGATATTCAAGAAGGTTAAAACAAAGTGAATGTGGGTGACGAAACTTTCCGATTCCTCACGGAGCTGGCAGAGAGGGTCTCACTAGTGCCAAAGAATACTCTACATCTGCAGGTGTCAAAAAGCCAACACATTGTGAGCAATATGATGTGTTCTGGAATGACTGCTT
>NW_027361672.1:27337500-27432500 GCF_039654945.1 Dendrobates tinctorius
TATTCAGAGAGGAGAAGGAAAGTAATCAGCATGGTATTGGCAATCATGCTCCGTCAAAAGATCAGCTCTTTCTCTTCTTCACTGCTCTGTGGATATCATGATGGTTAACAGCTGGCTTCCTGCAGTTATTCAGAGAGGAGAAGGCAAGTAATCAGCATGGTATTGGCAATCATGCTCCGTCAAAAGATCAGCTCTTTCTCTTCTTCACTGCTCTGTGGAGATCATGATGGTTAACAGCTGGCTTCCTGCAGTTATTCAGAGAGGAGAAGGCAAGTAATCAGCATGGTATTGGCAATCATGCTCTGTCAACAGATCAGCTCTTTCACTTCTTCACTGCGCTTTCGACGTCGTGCTGGTTTATAGCAGGCTCGCTGCAGTTATTCAGACGGGAGACGGCGGTTTATCAACATAGTATTAGCAGTCATGCCCCATCAACAGAGCAAAGAGGAAGAGAAGGAACTGCTCTGTCAATGTGACGTCACCGGAATCCGCAAGGCAGGAGCAATCCACAACTGCTTTAAGCTGGCAGAGATCAGCGCAGAGAACAACAGGCAGGTAGTTTGCAACTACCAGCCTGTAAGTTCTTAGTTCTTAGGCCCATAAGAAAAATAATAAATATTCCCGAATAATCCCTTTAAATGTTAGCATGACAAATTAAGCCATGGATCTCACCTTTTGCTTGTAGGGCCTCATTCAGGAGATAGGGTTTGTTAACATATGGTAAAACCATTTTTCTTCAGTGTGTCGGATTCTGATTTTCATCCACTTTTGGTCTTTGTGTCTATTTTTAAGGGGAATCTGTTAGCACAAAATCACTGTTCAAACCAAGCACTCGGTGCTCTCCTGGTGTAGGAAAACATTTAAGTACACCTTCCTACCTACTTGTTTCCCACTGATTAATAGCTCTGGCTTTATACAGTTAGAGAACGGCAGAGGAAAATAGAAAACAGGTAGGCGGGATTGTGCACGTAAATGATTGGCCACGTCATAATGAAACCGAGCGACCGTACTTGGTTCGAAAAGTCATTCTGCACCGACGGAGAACATTCCACCAGTGTGGCATCTACTCTACTTGTGTGCTAAAAAAAAGGATAAATGCTTCCAAGATTTTCACAATTGTAACCATGGTAACCATCCGTGTGTCACCAGAGTGCTGTCTTTTTTTACTGTTTAATATTTGGGAGAAGCTTTTTTTTTTTTAGATATGAGAAAAAACAGCTACCATACTGATGGTAAAAATTGACAGACATTTGGTATCTTTTTTATATTTAGATTGTGTCCAGTAAAGTATGAGGTGTCAAGATATAAAATCATTTAACCAAGCATGGAAACGCCATAAAGGAAAAAATACAAATGTCCTGACATACTGTATATAGATGCTGCGCCCCACAAAAAAATAAAATAAAAAAAATCAAAATGTCGCATGCACATTAAATTGGTATTATGAAGGCTCCCCACACAAAAAAGAAGCCCTGATACAGCTACATCGATGGAAAAAAATTAGAAATACAGGTCTCAGAAAATAGTCATACAACCCAATTAATATTTATTTTTCCAATAAAATAAAAAAAAAACTTTACAAATTTGGTATCAACTTAAATCGCACTGACTTAGTGGCCAGGAAATTTTTACCGCACAATTAACACTGAAAACAAAAGCCATAAATAATGGTGAAATTAAATTTCTTTTAGCCATTTCCTTCACAATTGGAATTGTTTTTTTTTTTCTTTTTCCAGTATATTGTATGGTAAAATGAACAGTGTCAATCAAAACTAAAACTTGTTCCCCGGAAAAAAAAAGTTACGGTTCCTGCAAGATAGTGAGGAAAAAACTAAAGTCTGGTGATAAAGGGGTTCTGACTGATTTTCAGTGTCAATGCACCACCACCATCCAATCTAACAGAATTACCTAAAAATGTAGGACTATTAGCAATTGAAATCTTGTAAGACATCGACTTCATTTTAGGGTATTGTATAATAAAGCTACTTACAAAACTGGCTAGGGTGTAAAGATAGATATTTATAAAGATCTTTTTAGGTTCTGGACCAAACCTTTAAAGGGAACCTGTCAACCGAACAAAACGCTATTAACCTGCAGATATGGGGTTAATCTGCAGGTTAATATTGTTACTAACCTGCCCGGTGCCCGCACGTACCCGAATGTTGTGGGGGAAAAATTAACTTTAATTTCCCCCCTGGTAGTGTTCCGGTTTCAGTCACGGGAACGGCGCGAGTTCAGTCACTGATCTGAGAATACAGAGCGCTAGCTGTAACCTCACCCCCAGCACTGACCCCAATGCAGAGTTAGTGTCAGTGTCAGGGGCACGGTTAGAGCTGCCACTCTCTATACTGAGCGGTGACTGATCTGGTGCCACCCTGTGGCTGAATCCAGACTAATGCTGGGGGGGGACAAAGTTCACTCCACCCCACAGCATTTGGCTAAGTGGGCGGGCGCATGGCAGATTAGTAACGCAATTGACGTACAGATTAACCCTATATCTGCAGGTTAGTTGCATTTTTTTCTGGTGACAGGTTCCTTTTAAGCTACATACAGATTGATATGCACTATTCATGTTGCACAGCATAAAAAAATAATATGCTCAGTAGCCAAATTTTTACATGAATATGTCCATGAATAAGAAAAAAAGGTGGCACTCACCGTTCCATTAAAAATGTTCTTTTATTGGTTCATGTTAAAACATGCAAGCAGGAAGGTGTAATGTGATACACGCCGGAAGACTAACGTTTCGCACCTCGTGCACTTCAACCTCAAACGGACACATAAGCTGGCTGCAAGTGTAACAGTGATGCCGGTCTTTTTTCCTTAAATTCTACATGAATATTATTAGTGACCTCATACACACCAACATATCAGTTACAGGGGCTTTCATTGAAACTTGACCAATTAAACTAGAGTTTATAAGATCATGTGGGACATGTTAGTGACAGTGAGCGAAATAAATCTACTTGATGTGATCAGTAATTTTGGAGGAATATCACCATACATGTTGCAGTCGTTCAAATTCAGGCTGATGCAGCAACACACCTCAGTCTGCTTTGGTATTGATGCCATGTCTACACTTTTGCTTGAAGCAAACCTTCTGTAAAATTCTATTTATCTTCTTGCCAATCACAAAATGACTGACTGACAGCAACACAGCCTTATCTGGGACTGCTGTCTGTTGAGCGTTCTGCTAAGTGATGTCATCACTCGAACAGAAGAAAATAAGCAGATTATTACAGCGACTAGAAGCAAAACTAAACATCTGGGTTCTTTGCATGGACAGATTTACACACTGGCTGTCAGATAAAGAGCAGTTTGCCTGCTGCTTCCACAACAAGAATGTGCCTGACAGCTTCTTCCCAGCTTAGGATCTGATTACATAAATAGGCCATTTCACCACTATTCCTAAGGACTGACAGTCTGTCGTAGTTTAAAGAGCAATTTCTTAACTATCAGCTTGGCTGTCCCACACACACACGAGGCTGATTAATATCTCCAGAGTTTTCGGAGGGCCAATCAATTTTCTTTTTTATTATGATAATCAAGGATGTTTTATATAGAACGGTTCAGTAAAATGAAAAAAATAAGCAAAGCTCAAGGCGTCGTCAAAGCATAATCCTTGGATGTTCTTTATTACCAGAGCTAATTGCCTCACATGGTGTAAATTGTCATCCAACACATGGTATTAATAGAAAAGTAATCTGTTTGGTACTAAAAACTGGATGCATAAATGTGCCGCTCACATTAAAAAGTTGTTCAATTTAGCAACATCAAATACTGAGTACTAGACTTTAATTAACATGAAATATGCCTAATTAAGAATTTTTTTTAGAACCTAATTCAATATTTGTGTATTCGCAATTCTGCGTTTAAATTAAGAGGCTCTTTAGTTCTGTACTAATTGGTTGTAATAATTGTTTTACTTCACATATTTAAGAAGACAACAATAGAAAACTGACTGTAGGATGGAGGCGCAGAACGGCCTGAGTGGACATATTACTGAAAGCCTTCCTCTACACAGTATACGCTATGACATACCCCTGCGTGTCATAATACTTACTAAACACAAGGCTGTTCGTTATAACTGTATAAAGTAGTACAAATTCCTCCTAGGCCTCATTCAGATATCCGTATTGCATGTACATGAAGTCCCTGTTTTTTCACAGATCGAACAAGTACCCATTAGAATCTATGGCGTTATTCACATGTCTAGGTTTTTTCATGGACTGTATGTACGTGAAAAACTCACGTAGGCATGTCAATTTTCTCCAGTATCATAGATGAAAAGTGTCACTACAAGTCTATGAGCCCGTGAAAAACATGTACAGCACACAGATGGCACGCTGATGGCAAAAACAGACATACGGACCACACGCTGATGACACTGGAACCATTTTTTCATGTGCGTGTTTAAACACGGACGTGTGAATGAGGGCTTAAAGTATCTAAAATCATATCAAAGTTATGTGTCTGAAGATGCCCCATAAGTGAGTACTCATGGGCCTGCAACCCAAATTAAAGAGGTTGTAACATAGTAACATAGTTATTAAGGTTGAAGGAAGACTTTACGTCCATCTAGTTCAACCCATATCCTATCCTAACTTGCCCCAACATGTTTATCCAGAGGAAGGCAAAAAAAACCCATGTGGCAAACAGTAAGCTTCACATTGGGGAAAAAAATTCCTTCCCGACTCCACATACGGCAATCAGACTAGCTCCCTGGATCAACGCAATATTAAGGAAACTAGTGTATATGCCCTGTAATATTATACTTTTCAATAAAGGCATCCAGGAACTTCTTAAATTTTAGTAGGGAATCAATCATCACAACAACATATGGCAGAGAGTTCCATAGTCTCACTGCTCTTACAGTAAAGAATCCGCGTCTGTGAGTATGCTTAAACCTTCTTTCCTCCAGACGTAGAGGATGCCCCCTTGTCCCCATCACAGGTCTAAGAGTAAAAAGATCATTAGAAAGGTCTTTGTACTGTCCCCGCATATATTTATGCATTGTAATAAGATCACCCCTAAGCCTTCGATTTCCCAAACTAAATAACCCCAAGTGTAATAACCTGTCTTGGTATTGCAGATCCCCCAGTTCCCTAATAACCTTGGTCGCTTTTCTCTGCACCCGCTCCAGTTCAGCTATGTCTTTCTTATACACCGGAGACAAGAACTGTACACAGTATTCTAAGTGTGGTCGCCTTAGTGACTTGTATAGAGGTAAAATTATATTCTCCTCATAAGCATCTATGCCTCTTTTAATGCGTCCCATTATTTTATTTGCCTTTTCAGCAGCTGCCTGACACTGGCCACTAAATGTTTGTTGTCCACCCATACACCCAAGTCTTTCTCAGTGACAGTTTTGCCCAGTGTTTTACAATTAAACACAAAATTATACATCTTGTTTGTTCTACCCAAGTGCATGTCCTTACATTTATCCCCATTAAAGCTCATGTGCCATTTATCAGCCCAAGCTTCTAGTTTACATAAACCCTCCTGTAATATAAAATTGTCCTCCTCTGTATTGATTATCCTGCAGAGTTTAGTGTCATCTGCAAATAATTAAATTCTACTCTAGATGCCCCCTTCAAGGTCATTAATAAATATGTTAAAAAGAAGCTGGCCCAATACTGACCCCTGTGTTACTCCACTGCTAACCGTGACCCAGTCTGAGTGTGCTCCATTAATAACCACCCTTTGTTTCCTATCCCTGAACCAGCTCTTAACCCACTTACACACACATTTTCCCCTATCCCCATTGTTCTCATTTTATGTAACAACCTTTTGTGTGGCACTGTATCAAAAGCTTTTGAAAAGTCCATGTAAGCGACGCCCACTGCATTTCCTTGGTCCATTCCGGAACTTACCTCTTCATAAAAGCTTATCAGATTAGTCTGACAGGAATGGTCCCTCGTAAACCAATGTTGATATTGGGTCATGAGGTTATTCTTCTTCAGATACTCCAGTATAGTATCTCTTAGAAAACCCTCCAGGATTTTACCCACAGTAGAGGTTAAGCTCACTGGCCTATAATTTCCGAGTTCAGTTTTTGTCCCCTTTTTTAATATTGGCACATTTGCTATATGCCAGTCCTGTGGTTCAGACCCTGTTATTATGGAATCTTTAAAGATTAAAAATAATGGTCTATCTATGACTGTACTTAATTCCTGCAGTACTAGGGGGTGTATCCCATCCGGGCCCAGGGATTTGTCAATTTTAGTGATTTTTAGACGCCGACGTACTTCCTGCTGGGTTAAGCAGGTGACATTTAATGGAGATTTTATTTTATCACTGATCATGTATCCGTCATGGGATTTTCTTGTGTAAATACAGTTGAAAAAAAGAAATTTAGCATATTGGTTTATCCTCATCCACCATTTCACCCAGACTATTTTTAAGGGGGGCCAACACTATCATTTTTTAGTTTCTTACTATTTATGTAGTTAAAGAATATTTTGGGATTATTTTTACTTTCTCTGGCAGTGAGTCTCTCTGTTTCTCTGGCAGTGAGTCTCTCTGTCTCAGTCTTTGCTGCCTTGATTTGCTTTTTACAGAATTTATTTAATCATCTGTATTTATTTAATGACTCATCACTACCTACTTGCTTTAATTCTCTAAATGCTTTATTTTTGTCCCTTATTGCGCCCCTTACAGCTCTATTTAGCCATAGTGGTTTCCTCCTATATCTAGCATGTTTATTTCCATACGGTATATACTGTGCACAGGTCCTATTCAGGATGCTAATAAACGTCTCCCATTTTCTTTGTGAATTTTTATGTCTCAGGATATCGTCCCAGTTAATTGCACTAAGATCTTTCATCCATTGGAAATTTGCCTTCCTGAAGTTTAGTGTCCTTGTAACCCCTCTACTACACATCTTATTAAAGGATACATGAAAACTTTTGTCTCTCATAGTTGTCAAATACCTATTACCTGCATGTTTCTGTTCCCCAATGTATTTCACTGTAGTTGAAGTCCTCCATAATATTGACTTCTCCTTGAGTCGCCGCTTCATCTATTTGCTTTACGAGGATATTCTCCATTGCTTCCACTATTTTTGGAGACTTATAACAAATCCCTATCAGTAATTTATTATTTTCCCCCTCCCCTTATCTCCACCCACAGAGACTCTACATTTTCATTAGATTCACATTAATTATCACGCAGGATGGGTTTTAAGGATGATTTTACATATAAACACACACACCCCCTCGCTTATTTGTACGGTCATTTCTAAACAGACTATAGCCCTGTAAATTAACCGCCCAGTCATGGCTCTCGTCCAGCCATGTCTCAGATACCCCCACCATGTCATAACTATGCTCCAACAAGACAAATTCTAATTCCTCCATTCTGTTGGTGAGGCTTCTGGCATTAGTATACATGCACTTTATGTATCTCTCTATACCTCAGTTCTTTCTTAAATTAACTGTTCTAACCCCACCTCCCACCCCCAATTTCATTATTTGTGCCCAGGTCTCTATCTGCACTGTCTTCCCCTCCTATACAATGAATACCCCCCATTCCCTAGTTTAAACACTCCTCCAACCTTGTAGCCATTTTCTCCCCCAGCACAGCGGCACCCTCCCGATTGTGGTGCAAACCGTCCCTAGCGTAGAACCTGTAGCCAAATGAGAAGTCAGCCCAGTTCTCCAGGAACCCAAACCCCTCCTTCCTACACTAATTCTTGAGACACTTATTAACCTCCCGTTGCCTCTCTGGTGTGGCACGTGGTACAGGCAGTGTTTCAGAAAATACCACCTTGGAGGTCCTTGCTTTAAAAGCTTGCAGCCTAATTCCCTGAAATCATCTTTAAGGACCTTCCACCTACCTCTAACTTTGTCATTTGTGCCAATGTGCACAATGACACCTGGGTCCTAAACAGCCCCTCCCAATAATCTGTCAACCCTATCAGCGATGTGTCAGACTCGAGCACCAGGTAGGTAGCACACCGTTCGACGATCCCTGTCTTTTTGACAGATTGCCTTATCTGTTCCCCTAATAATTGAATCCCCAACTACTAGCACTTGTCTGGCCTGCCCTGCTCTCCTATTTCCCCCCTTACTGGAGCAGACACTCCTCCGGCTTTCAGAGGACATACCTTGCTGCAGCAGTGCTAACCCTGTACGGACACTCCCCTCATCTGTCAACTTAGCAAACTTATTGGGGTGTGCCAGATCAGGACTAGGCTCCCTGGTGCTCTTTCCTCTAAACCATCTTCTGTCACCCAGCTTGCTGCTTCACTGTCCTGCAGCTCCAGCCTAGCTATCCCCCTCATCCATCCCACTGAGCGTCTGCTCAGTGAGCAGAAGACTCCTTTCCATATTATCTATGGATTTCAGTGTTGCCAGCTGCACATTTAGATCCAGTATCTGGGCTTCCAAATGCACAACAGCAGTATGCATCCTCGACCAGCTGTTCAAGGATTGCAAACATGTGGCAAGACGTGCACTGGATGGCATTGGCAATAGTGGAGCACATCCTAATGGGGATTGCACCAGATAGAAAAGATAAGTAAAAATTAATAAAATGCATTAATAAAATAACAGCAATTCAGTAATTCCTCCCTTGGAAACTCCTTGAATCCAAAGTCACTGAATTACAAGTCACACACTTACCACCGTTCGAACTTACACTCCGGTCACACTCAGCTCGCTCTCACTTGCTGAAGCAGAAGATTTAAAGAGATAATTTTTTTCCCTTCACCAGCAAACCACCCTGCTGCTCAATGCACTTCCAAAAGGTGCTCTGGAAACAGTAGAAACATCCAAATTGCTTCTAGGAAAGAACACTGTGCTACAAGAAGGTGCAAGGGGGAACTACAAGGGCTAATACAACCCAAATGCCAACCTATATATCGCCAGGTGCCGTAACCCCTTTACCCCCCGAAGGTGGTTTGCACGTTAATGACCAGGCCAATTTATACAATTCTGACCACTGTCACTTTATGAGGTAATAACTCTGGAACACTTCAAAGGATCCTGGTGATTCTGAGAAGGTTTTTTCGTGACATATTGTACTTCATGTTCGTGGTAAATTTTCTTTTACAGTTAGGTCCATATATATTTGGACAGAGACAACATTTTTCTAATTTTGGTTCTAGACATTACCATAATGAATTGTAAACAAAACAATTCAGATGCAGTTGAAGTTCAGACTTTCAGCTTTCATTTGAGGGTATCCACATTAAAATTGGATGAAAGGTTTAGGAGTTTCAGCTCCTTAACATGTGCCACCCTGTTTTTAAAGGGACCAAAAGTAATTGGACAATTGACTCCAATGCTATTTCAGCACAGGCTCCTTGTATAGAGATAATTATAGAGCCTAGTATTCTGGCTGCCTCAGCCACCAATACAAGAGATTACTCCATATCGTCCGCAACTCCAGGGCTACCAATCTAATTGCTCTGCCGTGTAGGGTATTAAGAACGCCGACCTGGAAAACTGATATTACGTCACAAAGAAAACAAACTGTGACTCTCGAAGGTAAATGGGGCTAAAAGTGCACAAAGTGAAGGCGTAATTGAAGTCTGTAGAGCGCTGCTGATAACCGTGAGATAACGGCGCTGAGCAGACGTCAATCAAGGTATGTATTCAAAGGAGTTACCAGACAACGGAGAAAATGATTTTGTTGGATTCGATTGTAAAATAAAACTTTTAGAATTGATTTACTACAATAATTCTCCATTGACAGGAGAACTATGAAAATTCATATTAGGGTCCGCTCTGTATGTTAAACTTCGCTTCTCTTGACCTGTGTTTTCCACAGTAACATCCAATCGCTAATTCATAACCGTCTTCAAAAACCTTTCATTGTAAACAATCATTAGGCAAATAGGATCCGGGACTGGATTTGCAAAGTGAGCCATATCACAGAATGGAGGAGATGCCGGAGAGCATCCGTGACTGAACGGCTAGGACAGAGAATACGCGCGGCTATGACTGTAACCACATTACAATTCACAACCGCAATATTGTAACTTGTTATTTAGGTCATAACTTAAAGAGGTTAATGCACAGACAAACCAGATAAGTTATGATGCCAGAACACCGCTGTGATGGGTCCCCCTGAAATAAGCACAATATTGCTTTTATTTTATTATGCAGCACACTTCATACTGTGCATGCAGTGCAATAAAAAACCGCCCCCGCCTGCGTTATCTACTTATTAAATAGGGTAAAAGCATGCAAGTAATGGCTGTGCCTGGAATGAGTACTTTCTATGCAAGATTAGCAGATCAGGATGCATATGAACCTGCTATTTATTACGATGTATACAATTTGACACAGACTAAAAGCAGTACGATTTACAAAAAAATCCAAGATATGAGGTAAGCATGACATGGAATCATTGTTACATACATATAATAAATATCAGATGCTTATATATGACTCACTCTTACTTTATTACATTGTGTATCACGGTAAAGTGTGGGGTATGCATTGCACCCACCACAGTAAAATTGTTGGGTTTATTAAGTTGTGTTGATGTCTCTTTAAAAAACTATTTAGACCAGTTAGTTATAAGCCCATGGAAGTGGAAAATGTCAATATGGTATATTTGCTCCTATGTGTTTTGAATACTTCTATGTAACTATTTTAAATGAGTCACATTAAAACATCTTAAAGGAGTTATTCAATACTCAGACGACCCCTCCTTAATCGCTAAGTATAGCAGCTACACTCACCTCCGGTGCCGGTCCTGTTCCAAAGGTTGACACTGCTTTCTCGGGGCTCATGTGATATTATGTCACATGAGCCTTGAAGTCAATCAGATTCATTCCCTTCTTCGGACAAATCAGACATCCAGAATAGATGAGAGCTGTCTGATTTGCCCAAAAGAGGGTAGAGTGAAGCGGACACTGATTGGCTACAGGGCTTGTGTGATGTATGTCATGTGAGCCCTGAGAGCGCCAATGCAGGCATCGGAAGGGCGTACAGCTGCTATTATTTAATAAGGGGGAACACACACAAGAACCACTTGCACCGACTACTGCAGTCTCAAAACTATCCAACCATTTCATGACCAGTGTCTTTATAACTTGGCAGAGTACCTTTAGCGGTTATGACCTGCTGCATATGTGATGTATCACCAACTTATGACAGCGTTCATAAGAATCTTAGCCCATGATTGTCACTGAAGCTGCGTAGACTCCCTGCCTGACCCGTGGTGAACTGACAGTGTGGGAAAATGTTCAGAAACTTTCCCATGCTAATCAGTTCATCTCCGGTCAGGCAGGGAGGCTGCTCAGGCAGCTTTTCATTCATTCCTCCATGGTTTACAGCCGGGCCAGTCGCATTAGCACCGCTCCCGGTTGTAAACTATTTAACGCCTTCAGATGGATTGCAGAGTAGGACATGACTGTGTGGTGGGCAGGTATGGGATATGGTTGCATTTTTATTTTGGATTTTTTACAGGAGAACAATGGCTTTGATTGGATTGGAAGTTAAAGGGAATCTGTCACCCCATTTTCAGCCTATAAGCTGCGGCCACAGCCATCAGGGGCTTATCTACAGCATTCTGTAAAGTAATAAATAAACAACGAGGTGCTGCATGTAATAGTGTGAACAGTGTCCAGGGGAGAGGAGGCACGTGAGGGTTCCCGCCACCTCCTTACATATTTATATGGCTTTGAGCATAACAGGAGTAACTATTTTTCTGTTTTTGGATCAGCAGAGGTGCGCACCTTGAAGTTCAGGCATGGAAGCTTCAGAGCTTAGAATATTTTGGCCCACCTTCCTGCTCAGGAATCTGGTGGTAGCCAGGGATGACTTGTATTTTCTGCCACACTGCTATATCCAGATAGTGTATCCAGTGTTCTTTAACTTTGAACTTGCAAAATATGCTTCGGACACATTTCTACATTCAATGCGTTTGCTCTACATTTGTATCCTTTTTCATATTTGTGCAGACAACGATCTCTTTTCTAAACTTTTTGGGTCACTCTCTTGGCAACCCAAGAACATTAGCGAACTAAAAATCAAAACCCATGAGTCGTGGACTAAGATTCATCAAGAATACTGCCAGAAAATGGAGTTTGACTTCGCATCTGAGTGGTCTACCAAGTATTAACCCCTTCATGACCCAGCCTATTTTGACCTTAACGACCTGGCCATTTTTTGCAATTCTGACCAATGTCCCTTTATGAGGTAATAACTCAGGAATGCTTCAACGCATCCTAGCGATTCCGAGATTGTTTTTTCGTGACATATTGGGCTTCATGTTAGTGGTAAATTTAGGTCGATAATTTTAGCGTTTATTTGTGAAAAAAATGGAAATTTGGTGAAAATTTTGAAAATTTTGCAATTTTCAAATTTTGAATTTTTATTCTGTTAAACCAGAGAGTTATGTGACAAAAAATAGTTAATAAATAACATTTCCCACATGTCTACTTTACATCAGCACAATTTTGGAAACAACATTTTTTTCCGTTAGGAAGTTATAAGGGTTAAAAGTTGACCAGCAATTTCTCATTTTTACAACAAAATTTACAAAACCATTTTTTTAGGGACCACCTCACATTTGAAGTCACTTTGAGGGGTCTATATAGCAGAAAATACCCCAAAGTGACACCATTCTAAAAACTGCACCCCTCAAGCTACTCAAAACTACATTCAAGAAGATTATTAACCCTTCAGGTGCTTCACAGGAACTAAAGCAACATGGAATGAAAAAATGGACATTTTAATTTTTCCAACCAAAATTTTCTTTTAGCATCAGTTTTTTCATTTTCACATGGGTAACAGGATAAAACGTATCCTAAAATTTGTTGGGCAATTTCTTCTGAGTACACAGACACCTCATATGTGGTCATAAACCACTGTTTGGGCGCACGGCAGGGCTCAGAAGGCAAGGAGCGCCATTTTACTTTTTGAATGGAAAATATGCTCGAATATTTAGCGGTTGCCATGTCGCGTTTGGAGAGCACCTGTGTGCCTAAACATTGGAGCTCCCCCACAAGTGACCCCATATTGGAAACTAGACCCTCCAAGGAACTTATCTAGATGCATAGTGAGCACTTTGAACCCCCAAGTGCTTCACAAATTGATCCGTTAAAAAAAAAAAGTACTTTTTTTTCACAAAAATTTTATTTAGCCTCAGTTTTTTCATTTTCACATGGGCAACAGGATAAAATGGATCCTAAAATTTGTTGGGCAATTTCTCCTGAGTACATCGATACCTCATATGTAGTCATAAACCACTGTCTGCGCG
The DNA here is from genome assembly GCF_039654945.1 of Dendrobates tinctorius. Lineage (NCBI taxonomy): Eukaryota > Metazoa > Chordata > Amphibia > Anura > Dendrobatidae > Dendrobates > Dendrobates tinctorius. Next base: position 27,350,719 of record NW_027361672.1, read on the forward strand.
CACGGCAGGGCCTGGAAGGGAAGGAGCGCCATGTGACTTTTTGATTGGAAAATTAGCTCCAATCGTTAGCGGACACCATGTCGCATTTGGAGAGCCCCTGTGTGCTTAAACATTGGAGCTCCCCCACAAGTGACCCCATTTTGGAAACTAGACCCTCAAACGAACTTATCTAGATGTGTGGTGAGCACTTTGAACCCCCAAGTGCTTCACAGAAGTTTATAACGCAGAGCAGTGAAAATAATAGATCATTTTTTTTGCTCAAAAATGATTTTTTAGCCCGCTATTTTTTATTTTCACAAGGCTAACAGGAGAAATTGAACCACAAAAGTTGTTATGCAATTTGTCCTGAGTACACCGATACCCCATATGTGGTAGGGAACCACTGTTTGGGAGCACGGGAGAGCTCAGAAGGGAAGGAGTGCCATTTTGGAATGCAGACTTTGATGGAATGTTCTGCGGGCGTCATGTTGCGTTTGCAGAGCCCGTGTGCCTAAACAGTAGAAACCCCCACAAGTGACCCCATTTTGGAAACTAGAACCCCCAAGGAGCCTATCTAGATGTGTAGTGAGCACTCTGAATCCCCAAGTGCTTCACAGAAGTTTATAAATGCAGAGCCATGAAAATAAAAAAATATTTTTTTTCCTCAAAAATGATTTTTTTTAGCCCGCTATTTTTTATTTTCCCAAGGGTAACAGGTTAAATTGGACCCCAAAAGTTTTTGTCCGGTTTGTCCTGAGTACACTGGTACCCCATATGTGGGGGGAAACCACTGTTTGAGCGCACGGCATGGCTCAGAAGGGAAGGAGCGTCATTTGACTTTTTGAATGGAAAATTAGCTCCAATCGTTAGCGGACACCATGTCGTGTTTGCAGAGCCCCTGTGTGAGTAAACTTTGGAGCTCCCCCACAAATGACCCCATTTTGCAAACTAGACCCCCTAAGGAACTTATCTAGATGCATAGTGAGCACTTTGAACCCCCAGGTGCTACACAGAAGTTTATAACGCAGAGCCATTAAAATAAAAATATTTTTTTTTCCTCTAAAAATAAATTTTTAGCCTGCTATTTTTTATTTTCACAAGGGTAACAGGATAAATTGGACCCCAAAAGTTGTTGTCCAGCTTGTCCTGAGTACGCTGGTACGCCATACGTGGGGGGGACCACTGTTTGGGCACACGTTGGGGCTCAGAAGGGAAGTAGTGACGTTTTGAAATGCCGACTTGATGGAATGGTCTGTGGGCGTCATGTCACGTTTGGAGAGCCCCTGATGTACCTAAACAGTGCAAACCCCCCACAAATGACCCCATTTTGGAAACTAGATCACCCAAGGAACTAATATAGATGTGTGGTGAGCACTTTGAACCCCCAAGTGCTTCACAGAAGTTTATAACGCAGAGCCGTGAAAACAAAAAATATTTTTTTTTCTTCAAAAAATGATTTTTAGTCCACTATTTTTTATTTTCACAAGGGTAACAGGATATTTTGGACCCAAAAGTTGTTGTCCAGTGTGTCCTGAGTATGCTGGTACCCCATAAGTGGGGTGGAACCACTGTTTGGGCACACGTTGGGGCTCGGAAGGGAAGTAGTGACGCTTTGAAATGAAGACTTGATGGAATGGTCTGTGGGCGTCATGTTACATTTGCAGAGCCCCTGATGTACCTAAACAGTGGAAACCCCCCACAAATGACCCCATTTTGGAAACTAGATCACCCAAGGAACTTATCTAGATGTGTGGTGAGAACTTTGAACCCACCAGGGCTTCACAGAAGTTTATAACGCAGAACTGTGAAAATAAAAAAATCATTTTTTTTTCCACAAAAATAATTTTAGCCCCCATGTTTTTATTTTCCCAAGGGTAACAGGAGAAATTAGACCCCCAAATTTGTTGTGCAATTTTTCCTGAGTACCCTGATACCCCATAAGTGGGGGTACACCACTGTTTGGGCACATGTCGGGGCTCGAAATGGAGGGAGCACCGTTTGACTTTTTGAACGCAAAATTGGCTGGAATAAATGGTGGCTCCAGGTCGCGTTTGGAGACCCCGTGATGTGCCTAAACAGTGGAAACCCCTCAATTCTATCTCCAACCCTAACCCCAACACACCTCTAACCCTAATCCCAACCCTAATCATAACCCTAACCTCAACCCTAATCCCAACACACCCCTAACGAAATCCCAACTCTAACCCTAACCACAAGCCTAACCGTAATCCCAACCCAACCCTAACCCCAATTACAACCCTAACCCTAATTCCAACCCTTAGTCCAACCCTAACCCTTAGTCCAACCCTAACCCTATTTCTAACCCTAATTCCAACCCTAGCCCTAACCCTAGCCCTAATGGAAAAATAAAAGAAAAAATATTTTGTTTTTTTTATTATTTGTCCCTACCTATGGGGGTGACAAGGGGGGCAGTGATTTACTTTTTTTTTTATTTTGATCACTATGAAAGTTTACTATAGTGATCAAAATAAATGAATGAATCTGCAGCGTTGCAGATTCGATTCGGCGCACTGCGCATGCGCCCGCCATCTTCCAAGATGGCGGCGCCCATGACGCTGGGCGGTGGGACACCGGGATGGATAGCGGGAGATCGGAGGCACAAAGGAGGGTGAGAGGGGGTGATCGGAGGGTGAGAGGGGATGATCGGAGGGCTGGGGGGGGGAGGGAAGGCGGGGGGGCAGATTATGACGGCGGCTGCCGATTGGTGCCGTCAGTCGGGGTGGGGGGGATCGGGTCTCGGTGTCCAGCCATGTCTGATGCTATTTCAGCATCGGCCATGGCTGGATTGTAATATTTCACCAATTTTCATTGGTGAAATATTACAATCGCTCTGATTGGCTGTTAAAAGTGAAACTGCCAATCAGAGCGATCGTAGGCACGTGGGGGCTAAGCCACACCCCCAGGTGTTAACTCTGAAGGGTCCTTTGTGTGCGGGTCGGGTGACCTTTCAGTGACCCCGGTCACCCGACCCGCAGGGAGGCAATCAATTCATGACGCCACATAGGCGTCATGGGTCGTATTGTCACGACTTTTCATGACGCCTACGTGGCGTCAAAGGTCGTGAAGGGGTTAAAGACACTTATGAAGGGGTTGAATATTTCTGAGACAACAATAGTCATTAAAGGGAACCATGGGCAGCACAAATCAGATACTGGCTGTGTGATTGCAGACAGGTATGTTTTACCCTGAGAAGCTTTGGCGTGTCTTGTTTGACTAGTCGGAGGCAGTTCCCTGGCTGGCTTCTCCTTGCTCAGATTCCCTTGACTGACATAGGAAGAGACCTGTAAATCAACTGTGGTAGGGCTGGGAAAAGTCATCCTTGGCCTGACCAAGTTCCCAGCCCACTTTTCAAAGTAAGTTTACCGCAGCATGGTTCGGGCAGCATGAACGGTTCGGGCAGCATGAACATGATGACAGATTCCCTTTAAAAGTGACATTTGTTGAATTTGTGTGATATTATTTGTGCTGAGGTTTTTAAATTGCTTTTGTTTCATTAGTTTATTGCAATGAGGACTGAATAATTGTGATGTACATGTCCAATAACCTTTGCATTGAAAACTGCATGCTCTAAGGGGGTGTTTTAGTCTTTTAAAACGGTCTAGAAGCCCGCTCTGCTATATAACAGACTTTCCTTAAATGTTGCACAGGCTTTTTAGGTCTTCCCTCCGCAGGAGGGTGTCTAATTTAAAGTTTTCACTTTCAACCTTTCACTCCCAACTTCATCCCTATAGCCATATTTTTCACTCTGTTTTCTCCCAACAAATACTTCTTATTGCTGATTGGATTTACCAGAATAAGCAGAAATTGAAAGAGACTGAATTAATAAGTGAAGTGTGAACTAGTGGCAATATTTAAAATATTAATATATGAAGTGTCGAAAGGGAGACAATTCTTGTCCATAAAGCATGTTCTAATTGCTTTACATTGGGGTGGGCTATCCATCTTGAACACGCTTATTATAACACCATAACCGGAGCTCTGTTAGGTCTATCTGAATTTAGGCTGTAAGATGTTTACCCGTTCTTAAATCATTTTAAAATAATGAGAGCTTTAACATTTATCTAATTAACAAGTGCCTCCTCTGAATTAGAAGCGCAGTATCATTTAGCCCACGGACGTTTAGTAAATTGGCTCGGTGGCACGTACGTTAATGCAGGGGAGCAGTTGCCGAGTCTCGTTCCAGGCTTCTTATAGCTTGAATTATAATTCAGTGATCACCTTAGATCATGGGCTATTCATAAATCAGACGCCTGACATAGGATGAAAAATTGTATTAATATATGAAACTTATTATATAGTACAAAAACGCTCTCTTGATAAATTACATTGTTCAGGCTTGACAATGATTGCGTTTAAAACATTATTTCTGTTTGCTGTTTTACGGACTGAGACCTCTTCATGAAAAATTTACAATGCTCTTCTGTGTTTCGAAGTCAAAGGGCAGTAGGAGCAAGCGGAGATAGAACGCAATGCTTTAGATTTGCTGACAGGAATGGTACAAAAAAAAAAAATATAGAAACAAATATCCTTAACCACTTACACACCATCGGGCCAAGTAAAAAGCCTCCTCGTAATTACAGATTCAATAGAACATTACATTTAAGATTTTTTTTACATTTTTGTATAACGTTTAAAGTACTGAAAGAAATTAAATTCCAACAATCAGGCCACAGAGTATCATGGATGACACACTTATTAGATGTCAGTTATTACCTGGAGCCTCCTGATGAACCAGGTGATGGAGGGGAAACATGTTGAGGCTACTCGGCACAAGATGCAGATAAGTGCATGTTTTCAAGATACCCCATGGTGTGGCACGGCCTTTTTGCTGTGGCCTATAAACTGCAGGCAATTCTAGGTATTGGCTAACTGATGACATACCCTGTGTACGTCTTGTGGTGCCAACCCCCACAGTCAGGTAAGGCTTTCACTATAGGGACCAATAGGGAGAGGTCATTTAATCATTTATCTTCTTTTTGGCACACACAATTTATCTGCTTTATTGGCTCTGACAGCCATAAGCCACAGCCATTATTTGTGGAGGGTTAACCTAAGTGCATTCTCTTATATTCTATCTTTGATGTCTTTGACCCATTAACTACGTATAGCGGGTGATGTATATGAATTTGTGATATTAGCTCAGCCCGTGATATATTTTTGGATACTGTTCTGGTTGGCTGACTTTGGTATTTGAAGTCCCTATGGTATCTGGTTCTGGATTGGTTTAATTTGGTTCCGTTTACTGCTATCGTATTGGATCAGTGATCTACTGGACCAGAGAGGGCCAATCGACGCTGAGCGGGGGCACCATTTGCATTTATCAATAAGGTGCCAACCTCCACTGCCAGGTAGCTATGTCACTTTAGGGACATTTTAGGGTTAGATAGCAACACAATAAATACTCAATTGTGCCATTGATATGAGGTTTTTGTTGTCAACTAATTTTTGTGGGTAACTAACCACCTCTGGATTGAGGCTACCTTGTCTTTTAAATATACAGATTAAGAAATTATGAAAAGTAAATTTTTAAATGGAATTCTTTCTTGTCAAATTGTTCATAATCTACCTAATTTTTGTAAACTGAGAAATTAAATTCCCCTCCATTGTGTCTGTGTGATTATTCTATGCATGAATATAAGTGGATTACGCTGAGATTCAGGGTCAAAATCTCAAGATATAGATCGGTACAGATCATGAGTTACTGTGTAAATTTTGCAGTACTTTTGCTATTTGATTACATGACGTTAAAGAAGCACTTCCGTAATTTCTTTTATTCCCTTAACCAGTGTAAAGGTTAGTGCAGTGTAACTATATTAACACCCTCAACGATCGCCCTCTTCACCTGTTTCCAACACTGCTCCAGTCCTCTTCTCCATCACGTTGATGGCTCTTCCAACTCACGGGACCACATTGTGTTCTGTGTGTGAGCAGGAAGTCACTTTTACAATATAAGCCTATAAAGCATCAAAATGAGACTCCATAGACTTATAAAAGTAACTTCTGATTCACATATAGAGAGTAGTGTGGCTTGTTGAGACAAAAGAGCCATTATGTGATGTAGAAAAGGACTGGGACAGCGCTGGGAACGAGGGAAGATGGCAACCAGTGATTGAGTTAACACAGTAAAGGCCCTTTTACATTTAGCGATGCACCAGTGATCCGACCAGCGATACGACCCGGTCAGGATCGCTGGTGCATCGCTAAATGATCGCTAGTGAGCTTTCATACAGAAAGATCTCACAGCGATGCAGCAGCGACGCAGCGCACGATACTTACCATTCACACACAGCGATCCTGTGTCCTCCCGCCCGCCTCCACACGTCGCTCGTCGTCACAGCAGGAAGTCTCAGCAGGAAGCGCCCGACGAGAAATGGAGCCGGACATTCTCGCGCGATCAGCGATGGACAGCGGGGGAGCCGGTCGGAGGTAAGTATCACACATAGCGATATCGCTAGCAATATCGCTATAACGTCACAAAACCAGTGACGTTTTAGCGATATTGCTAGCGATATCGCTTAGTGTAAAACCCCCTTTACACTACACTAGCATTCACAAATGTAAAGGGGATACAAAAATAATGAGCGTAATCCTAATTACTGCGCAAACAGATGTCTTTCTTTATCTTTCTTTCCTCTTGGATCAAAGAACAAATTTTTGTGGCGGAAGCTAACCGTGAGTAAAAAAAAAAAACAAACAAACAAGCATGATCTGTCAGGGGAGAATTATACTTTGGGGCCACATAAAAATTGTCACGTGAATTGCCCGTTGAGTTTTCCGTGATCATATTAAGAAATTGTATTCAATTTGGCAAAGGAAACTGGAATAGGCACTTTGAGTTATACTAGTCTTTCTTGAAAAGAGAACAGCTCCATTCAAGCACATATACATGTAAGAACCACAACAATATCTTTGCTCAACAGTGTTACCCACATAGCAAGGTCCATCCAACCACTCAGAAAATGGAATACTGGCACCCACCATTGATCATTCAGTGTCCTTTACCGATCTATGTAGTATGAGGAGACAGAAAAAAATAAGCCATAGCAAATTCAAGCCGTGCAGCATATCTTCCAAGTGTGGTAGTCTTGTACCTGTGTGGCTCAATAAGTTAGTTACACTCAATGATCAATGGTGAGTGCCACTGAGACGTATGAAAAATGTAACATTGGGCACAGTTATCCAGTATGTTTAAAATGTGCAGAATGAATATTGCATTGGGATACAATAGACAAGCCACTGCATGGGATGTACCATCGACAAATAATTGAGGTGGCTGACATGGAGAAATCCTACCAATGGCTGGAGAAAACTGGACTCCGAGACAGCACAGAGACACTAATCATAGCGGCACAAGAGCAAGCACTAAGTACCAGATCCATAGAAGCAGGAATATACCACATAAGACAAGACCCAAGGTTACAGACTATGAAAAGAAACCTCAGAAACCGGCCAACACATAGTGGCAGGATACAAAATGCAAACAGGAACAGCATATACCAAACGCCACAACCAAGTAGCGGGAATTGTATACAGGAACATCTGCACAGCATATGGGCCAAGTCTCCCTGAGTCCAGGTGGGAGACCCCAGAGAAAGTGGTGAAGAATGAAAGGGCTAAAATCCTGTGGGACTTCACAATCGAGATGGATAAGCAAGTGTTGGCTAACCAACCATTGTGATATATAAACAAAAAATCACAAGAGGAAGCAAAAGTTGCTGTAAAATCACGAACTTTATTTATACAATAATATTAATTTAGAATAAAAGGGACACTTCATACAAAAAACCACTTATAGCAGGAATATATTTTCAAACAAAAATTATATATGAACCTTGAAATGCCAACTCTATTGAGAATTCAAAGTACATGGATACATACTGAGTTGTAAGGCAACTTCAATAATAAATCTGTTAAATTGAATGGCATTCAAGGAAGAGAAAAATTTTTTTTTTTGTATGCTGCACTTTTATAATCAGTAGTACTAAATGTCACATCTAGCATCTATGCTGTATTTAATGCCAAGAAACAAAGCATAATAAAGTTACATTCAAAAATTGTATCTCCATATTAATAAACTCAAATACATCTAAAAGTAAGTATTAATGGGGTAAGTCCTCTTTAAATGTGAGATCACTTGAACATAAGTAGAGACCTGATTAACAATGTATGCATAAAGCTGTATTGGAGCAAATAGCTTCCTAAAGGTACATTTGAGATAGAACATAATGTACAAAAAAGGGCTAAGTCATTGACATAAAAAGTGCAGACATAGCAAATAGGTTTAGAGTATTACCCGTAGGTGGTTGGCAGACCCCGACACACGTTTCGCTTATTGCTTTATCCAGGGGAGTGTATGTTAGGATGCTGACAGGTCAGTCTTATATAATTCAGTGGTGGCAGCAGTTGGTTAGCAACCATGATGTCACCGCAGACCAGCGTCACATAATGCAAGAACACCTCCCCACACGATGCATCAGAGCATGGGGTGGAACAAGCACCAGGAGACGCATCTCCACGGCAACGCCAGGCCTGAAGCCATCAGGAGCACACACCAGTTTATAAATTGTTATGGAAGTGCCGCATACCTAGGCTATATATGCAATGTTGGGCTAATCCAGACATTGTGATAGCTGACAAGAATCAGAAGACAGCAATGATAATAAATGTGGCAGTACCAAGTGACAGAAACATCAGAAAGAAGGAACATGAGAAGCCGGAGAAATACCAGCGCCTCAAAGGAGAATTGGAGAAGATGTGGAAGGTGAAGGCAACAGTGATTCCAGTGGTGATAGGAGCACTTGGAGCAGTGACCCCTAAAGCTTTCTGTCCAGAAAAGCGCAATACTGGGAACAACTAAAATCCTGCATAGAACCCTAAAACTCCCAGGCCTCTGATAGAGGACCCGAGAAAGAGAAAAGACAAAAAGAAAAATCCCCATTGGGGGGTGAGAGGTATAAATATGTGTATATATATATATATATATATATATATATATATATATATATATACACACACACACACACACACACCATACACGCTATATATGTATGAACCATATATAGGAACTCTACATATTTTGTTTGAAGATATATACAGTATTTGTTGAAGAACATCTCATATATTCACCATACAAATACATGGAATTAGACCTCTACAGCAGATATTGGTAAGAAACATAATTCTCAGCACATTATATTTTTCTCTTTGGTGCATAACCTTTATGACTGTATGAAATGTCTTCTCTGGATCTGAAGAAGTCTTGTAGGTTCAGACATTATTTAACTTTTGTAAGGAATCTGTGTGTAAGACTACAGAGAAGCCACCCGCTAACAACCTACAGCACAATATATATGTACCAGCTGGCCTTTCCACCCACACACTGCTACTTTAAACTGGCTTTTTCAGCCTTGTGAAGATACTAATTGCCCTGTGCAGGAAAAAGCACAGTAAATAATGAAAATTTAATTCCAGTCTATGAATTGGCTTCACGTCCCTTTGCATAGGTGCATGTTTCATTGAAATTTATGGCCCAAGTGTAACAAATAAAGGGGGCAAATCTATGAAGTTTAATTTAAAACTAGGCCGAGTTCCTTACACAATACATTATGACAAATGAATTTTGCCAAGGCTGACTGGGTTACTTGCGCTACAGTTCCATATTATTTACATTAATTACAGGAAGGCTGCTTTGTTAATGGTACATTGTAGTGTAGGTCGCAGCATGATATGCTAATGATCTAAGAAAAATCAGCATCGCCAATATTTATGGTAATTTGCGTGAGAGGAAGGGATGGCCTTATTTCTTTATATTCCCGCACAGTAAAAACGAGATAAAATTATTTTAGTTTACAGAAGGGAATGAAAAGTTGTAACTGCCATTGCATTTACTGCACAACTGGAAAACATCCGGTATTTTAAGTGCTGCGGTGGCTGAAAGTTTGATCAAAGTGCAATAATAAGACAATATCCCAATTCATTATACAAGCCCCAGTCACTTCAGTAATGGAAGGTTTGTTCTTCGGTTGAGTTAATGGCTTAGAACAGAATTTTGCACTTGTAACACTTGCTTGATGCATACCGGTTCCCTCGATGAAGATAACCTGGTCAGTCCTAATCGATTTCTCAGTCCAGCAATAAACTTTCAAAATGACTACAGTGATGCTAAAATGGGGGTCTGCTCGTTACTTGGGACTCCCTACTCGACTCGTTCTTGTTTGCACGGCCATACTTTTGAAGGCAACGGAAAACCTTGAACATCCATAAAACATTAGCTTTGGGCACAGATGGAAGAGGGCCCCTGTGCAAGAACAGAAAATGGGCTCCTCTGTGTCAGTGACAGAAGCTACTCGCTGATTTTGAAGGTGGAAATGGGAACCTTCATGGCAGCACAGGTTGCACCAATGACATGTCCCCTATTTGGACCTGTACTTCTGAGAGGGAACCACCTATACTTCCATGTGGTTATATTTGCAGTGACAAGACTGCAGGTAAAATTGAATGCATTATGTAAATCTATGATAAAATATATTGGCTTGTTTCTTATATTTTTTTTTAGAGGAGTGGTAGGTTTCAAAACATGGCAAAGGAAAAAAAGGGAACAGGAGATTGCATAAGTTGCAGATTGCTGAGAGATCATGAATTTAGGGCTCTAGAACCCAAAGAAGAGGACTATGCTGCCCCATCCTGAATAGAGTGGAGATGCACTCGCTCGGCCTCTGCTCCATTCATTGTCTTCTGAAGAAAGCCAAGTGCAGCAATCGGATTTCACCAGCAGTCCCATAGACAATTAATTTAACAGAGGTCGAGCATACCCACCTCCATTCTATTCAGAATGGGGCTGCAGAGCTCTGTTCTTGGTTCCAGAGTGCCAAACTCAGGATCACTGGGGGGGGAGGCACAAGTGTCCTATCTACAGCAGACAATGGCTTCCATCTTGTGCTCAAAGTCCATAGTGAAGGAGACTACATATAATGGGAATGTTTGAGTCAACAGATTCTACATCAGGATTTCTTGGTGGATGAACTTGGTTGCACACACACTTACAGCTCCTATCCTTCCTTCTAATATCGATAAAACTAGTCCAGAGATCCCAAAGTGTCTGGCTGACTGAGATGTCATGTTTTCTGAACAAAGAACAGCCACAAGTTGTGGAAGATCTTTTTAATGAATGCAGCCATGTCTAATGTACTAATCCTAGAGTCGGTGCAGCCGGCAAGATGGTGGCGAGCGAGGATGTGGCACACTCTGGAATATATTGAGCAGCAGGATGGATGAAGTGAAGTTAGCAGGGATAGAAGCGGGTAAAGCACGATATGGGCCAGAGGAGTCAACAAAATTAGAGTCTTCAATTGCAATCTGAAAACACAAGGGTGTGTCCTAATTTGCTTTAAAAGTCCTAAGGAGATGATGTCCCACATCGGGCAACCTGCAAAAGCCAATGTGGAGCATAACAGAATGCAGCAGCCCGAGGAGAAGGGAGCAGAGCCGGGACTCTGGACAGGTTTGTAACAACAGGCATGACAAAACTATGAGGAGCAACAAAAGAGCATTAGGCAGTGTTATTTCAAAAAATATGTTTGTGAATTCTCAGGAAAACTGTCAGCAACACACATACAATTTGGTGTGGTTCTGTAGTTGCGGTCTAGCCTGCAGATTCTTCAAGATTTTCTGCATTATTACCACAGCAAATGCTATACGTGTGAACATACCCTAAAGGTCTGCCATGCATGCACTCTCCCAAGTGACTTCATTGAGATAAAACATCGACATATCTGTATGATAGGCTATTAATTTATGATCATTGAGGGTCTAAATGTTTAAATTCCCTGTGATCATTAAGAAAAAAAAAGGGCAGAGTAAATGGGGCTCACTAGCAATAATCAGATGAGAGGTCGGCTGTGTCTGCAAAATACACAAAAAAAGCTTGGCTTTTGTGGGGGTACGCAAAGTCGCATTTACGACAATAATATATAGAATATACACTGTGTTCCAAATTATTATGCAAAAAGAGTTTAGGAGTGATAAGGTTAGAATTTTTTTGTTTGTCATTTAAACTCATTGATGGTGATGTGTGTCAGGGCTCTTTATATCACTGAAAGCAATTGCAGATACCTGTCCAAATTAGTTTGGCAGGTGTGTCCAAATAAAGGCAAGACTACTTAAGAAGGCTGTTCCACATTATTAAGCAGCCTACATTTTTTGCCAAAATGGGAAAGAAAAAGGATGTGTCGGCTGCTGAGAAGCAACAAATTGTGGAGTATTTAGGTCAAGGCATGACTACAATCAACATTGCCAAGACACTTCATCGTGATCATCGCACAATCAAGAAGTATGTCGCTGATTCCCAGCACACACGTGTGCGTGCTGATAAGGAAAAATTGAGGACTCTTTCCAACAGGCAATTGCGTCAGGTTAAAAGAGCAGCTGCAAAAATGCCTTGTCATAGCACCAGACAAGTTTTTGAAGCTGCTGGTGCCTCCAACGTCCCCTAAACAACAAGATGCAGGGTCCTTCAGAGGTTTGCAGCTGTGCGTAAGCCATCCTGTCGACCACCTCTATCCACTGCACACAAGCAGAAACGGCTCCAGTGGGCCAAACGATACATGAAGACTGACTTCCAAACTGTTTTGTTCACTGATGAGTGCCGTGCAACGCTCGCACTCGATGGTCCAGATGGATGGAGTGGAGGATGGCTGGTTGATGGACACCCCATGAAAACACGGCTAAGGCGCCAACAAGGAGGAGGTGGAGTAATGTTTTGGGCTGGAATCATGGGGAGAGAGATTGTCGGCCCCTTTAGGATCCTTGAAGGGGTAAAGATGAACTCCATAATCTATGTGGAGTTTCTAAAACAGCACTTCCTGCCATGGTTCAAGAGGAAGAACCCTGCTTTCCGCAGCAAGATCATTTTCATGCATGATAATGCACAATCTCATGCTGCAAATAACATCTGCATCTCTGGCTGCTATGGGAGGACAAACTTATGGTGTGGCCACCATCTTCCCCTGACCTCAACCCCATTGAGAACCTCTGGAGCATCATCAAAAGGAGTGTCTATGATGGCGGGAGGCAGTTCACATCTAAGCAACAGCTCTGGGAGGGTATTCTGTCCACATGCAAAACAATTGAAGCACAAACCATCCAAAAACTGACAAATTCAATGGACGAGAGAGTTCAGAAGCGTCTTTTGAACAAGGGGTCCTATGTGCAAATGTAACATCACCTAGAATAAAGTTTTGACTTGAAAACTGTTTGATTTCATTTTGTAATAAGCTGATAATGCTTATAATTTCACAATTGACCATTTTTTTGTTCAAAATAAAAAGGTTGAAAACTCTGCTGTGCATAATAATTTGGAACATGCATTTTGAGTGTTTTTTATTTTTAAAAATACTGTTTTCATAGACAGTTTGTTCAAAAACATTGCAATTATACTAGAATATTAGATGACTGGAAAATAACAATGACTGCAATTCATATAGGTAATTTAGAGAAAATATGAGGAAATATTTTTTGCATATTAATTAGGAACACAGTGTAAAAAAATATTGGTTGGAAAAAAAAAAAAAAAAACAACCTTTTTTGGTGATTATTACCCCGGTGTGCCAGTCTAGTGTCTTTTTACGGTGCTTGAGATAAGAACAGTGGACAGAAGAGCAAAGCAAATCAGATTTGGTTGATGTATGGAAGATTTCATTGCAAACATATATGCTAATATCTCCTACATAACACTGGCAGCGAGTTGCAAATTTCACTTCTTGTCTGTTACTTATTGCTTATTCAGTCTCTTGTTTGCGCAAAAGCTCCAGCCGTCTAATAAAGGGAGAGCGTGTTGGGTGTCATATTAAATGTGGCTGTTCCCCGCTGCATGTGCACATACAATGACACTCAGTTATGGATCATCTGCCGGACAATAACTGTGGCTTATTCTCTCCCTGACAGGCCGCCCCGGATTCTGGAGGAGATGTTCTAATGTTTCTGACTATCTCTACGTGGCCACACATATCAGCAGAATTTCCAAATTAATGCTGAGGTTAGTTTACAGTCTTTTGTTCAGTGGCGCTTACTCTTGCTGATTGTGTCCTAAATAATAAGCTGTAGCCTCGAGCAGTTTTCCTCTGAATGCTTATGATGAGATCTCATTCATCTAAATCTAGTGGCCAAAGGAATAAAATAAATCAAGTATTTCCCAAATATAACAATATTTGTGTTCTGCAGATAATTGATGACTCCAGCTGCACTAATTAAAATCCATCTGAGATTCATTAATCTTGGTCACAAGGTCCAATTGCTACAATCCCACACCCTGCATAGACCCTGCACTGTCCTTGCACTTTTCCAGGTACTGTCAGGCTCTCATTTAGGTAGGACAGGAAAGGAGAAAGCGGAGGAGATGATAGAGGACATGTTACATTTCTGTGGAAGACTAGTGCAGTAAATCACATAAGGCGAGAACGGGACACACCGGGGCAATGCGTAGTTTCCAACCGGGAGAACAATATCAGAAGCTTTTATGGGTATTTAAAGGGGGTGTCTAATACTTGTGCATGTACCCTTTTTTTACAGCTTCTGTCAATGTATCAGAGCCAAGTAGCAACTCCCATAATAGAGTATTTGACGTGTGTACCATTAAAAGGGAATCGGTCAGCAGGTTTTTTCTACCTCATCAAGAGCAGTATAATGAAGGGGCAGAGACCCTGATTCCAGCTTACTGGGTGCAGGAGTTGTGATACAATCAGACTGTTTAGATGTACTGTGTAGCAGAGCTCAGAAAGCTAACCCCGCCCACACCACTGATTGTATATCGACATTGAGTGCTAATCAGTGCTGGGGGCGTGGCTGCACCAGGATGCATCTGTGCTACTAGTCCGGCAGTGATAATCTCCTGCCGATAAAACACTCACTGTATTGAAACACCCCCACACAGCCTAATAAGTGACACACTGCTGAAATCAGTGTCTCAGCCTCTATCTTGTGGTATACACATATTAGTTAGCAAAAACACACTGACAGATTCCTTTTAAACAGAGCTATATCCCCAAGTGGAGGTGATGGCCACAGTGCACACGTAGAAATGGTTAGCGCAAACCTTACAATTCTGGTAACTTATCCTATCTCATCATCAACTTATACACCTTAAAGGGGTTTTCCAGTATTAAAGGGGTTGTCAATCATTGGGGAGCTAACTGAGAATCGGATAATGAGCTTGTTCTGATGGTCTAGCATGAGAATTTGTAATATGTATCTTTTAAGGAGTTATTCTTAGCCGATTTTAACAACAAACCTCATCAAAATGGGATGTGCAGTGAAACAGAGAGTCTGTAAAAGCCAAAAGGTGAAAAAATCTTAAAGAAATCCGATTGCAATGTAGAACTTTCCTGAGTAATCAATCAATCACACCACCACGGAGACTGAATGTGGGCAAGGACATCATGTCATCACTGCAGGGAGTAGGCAGAGACTGGCAGGAGCCATCAGAGCAGGGAATAAAATGAGTCGCTATAAATCACTTATTTTCATGCACTTTTTTTTCTCATCACTAATAGTTTTAAAATAATGGAAAACCCCTTCAACTGGTTTCTTAATCCAAGGTAATGTCACTTCACCTATACGGTCTCAGAACCATCTTATACATAGCACCAACATACAAAGGTACCAGGCACAAGCCGCTGGGCCCAGTGATTGGCTGCAGCGGTCGCACACACTATAGTTACGGTGTCACAACCACAGAATGTCAATGAAGAGACCGGGGGCAGCATCTGAGATTGGAGCAGTGGTTGGGATGTAGAGCCGAATGTACCATTTTTATGTACACTAAGCAGTTTGCTACAAAATGTATAGATGACAAACCCCTTTAAGACATTTTTTACTGCAGGAAGAAGAATTCGTATTCAGGCCATTTAGACAATAGTAAATCTACACTTTAGGGTTTACGTTCTCACGATGACCATTTGTTGAGTTGCCGATTTTCTGCAGTATTTTTGCACCCGTTAGATAAATAAGGTAACATGTTTTTTTGTCTTTTTTGGTATGTCATGTTTCTAATAAGACTGCTTTAAATTTGATACCTGGTATTTGACTTTGATAAAACATTACACAGTTTTGCGCAGAATGCGTTTTTTATCTGCGGATTTTCCGCATCTAAAGCAATTCTATAGGAAAAATCCACACATAAAACTCGGCGTTCCTGCAAGAGAAAAAGACATGTTGAAGATTTCAAAAACATAAAAAAAGCACAGTGAGCATGAGATTTCTGTAAGGGAGCAGATAGACGGCTGTATTTCTCGTGTGAGGATCGTATCGCACTACACGGACTGGCCCGGCACCTCTCCTAACCAGAGCGTGACAGCGTGATGTATTTCTATGCAGCTGTCAGGATCCGATCAGGAGAGCGGATGGTCAGTCCGAGGAGGATCCCATCGCACTGCTCAGACTGGCCTGACATCACCTGACCAGAGCGTGACAGCATGATGTATTTCTATGCAGCTGTCAGGATCCGATCAGGAGAGCGGACGGTCAGTCCGAGGATCCCATTGCACTGCCCAGACTGGCCTGACATCACCTGACCAGAGCGTGACAGCGTGATGTATTTCTATGCAGCTGTCAGGATCCGATCAGGAGAGCGGACGGTCAGTCCGAGGATCCCATCGCACTGCCCAGACTGGCCCGACACCTCACCTGACCAGAGCGTAACAGCGTGATATATTTCTATGCAGCAGTCAGGCTCAGGTCAGAAGAACCGTCGGTCAGTCCGAGGATTGCGATGCAACCCTCGAACGAGTGATATGGCCACCTGTCTGCGCCCTAAGATGCCTCATTTGTTTGCGTCAAAAAACTCACCATGGCAGCTCTACCTTATCAGTATGTAATGCGCTTCGGAATAAGATAGCGCTATATAAACAAAAAGCATAATAATCAGTAAACTCCCCATATTTATGCTAAAAAGTAAACCAATTAAAGTTTCACTTTGTCACACAAAACATTCGTCTTTCATATTTTGAAAATGATTTTGCCCCCTTTATATCATTGTTATACAGATTAAATTAACAACCAAATAAAAATGGATCCTTTAAATAAAAAAAATAAACCATAAAATACCAACTGCTCCCCTAGTTTTTAGAATATATTATTATTATTATTATTATTATTTATTTACATAGCACCATTAATTCCATGGTGCTGTACATGAGAATGGGGGTTACATCCAAAGTTATAGATATCGTTAACAGTAAAGTTTCCACAACAAATTTACAATGACAGATATAAGCAAGCATCTTTTGGTAGTATATAAAAACAGTTATATTGCATGACTTACCAGTTTAATCATAGCCATATTTCTCCCATTCTTAATTATGGTAAAAAAAAAATGATACAAAAACGCTTGACGTAAAATATGTTTATATGTAAGACAACAAAGGTATACTAGGATTTACATAGTCAGGAATGACAATTGTCTAGGAATAAAACACAGTTCCCAGCAATCAGAATAACAATAATTAACATCTTGAATTAATGCATGACCTAAATCTCCTGTATGTCCACATATAGACAGATTGCCATGAATACGTGCACCTGTGCATCAAAAGACCAGAGGTAATTAATCACCGGAGCCGCTGTCTTCTTATGGGATTGAGGGAACCAAATGTACAACGTATCAATGAACAATGAAAAAATGGGGAACATGGTGCAATGGCAGACATGAACAATGCTGTTCTACCAAAAAAAGTAAAGATAATAAACTGTGCTATACAAAAAAATAATTTATACCTAAAGAGACCCTATCAGCAGGTTTGAACATATAGAAGTAGTAGCATGACTATACAGTTGCTCGTCCCCCACTACAAAGTATACCTTATTTGTAGACATCCAATGTGCCAGTCGCGAGAAGCCAAAGCCATATGGAAATCAGTTTTGAAGGGCATTGAGGGTGGGTCAGTGCACTAGGGAGCAGCAGGTTAAGTGCACTGACACACCCCAATGCATTTCTTGCCAAATTTGATTATGGCTTCTGTGTAAGCTTTCTTATGATTGGCACATTGTGTCTCTATAAAGCGGGTATCATTTTTTCTAGGGGGCCAAGCACCTAACCACTGACAGCAGGCAGAATACGCAGGATGTCTGAAACGAAGGGGAGGAGAAATCTTGTATAATGAAGAGCGGAGGAAGTCTTATCTTCTGGGCAGCCTTCACCCCATAGCCTGGAAGATCTAAGCTATAAAGGATGATTCTTACCAAACAAGTAAGGATAAAGGAGGCATACAGGTATGACTAATTCCAGCTGTGTATAACCTGTATGCCCACAGTAATAACTTAAAAATCTCCAAAGGGTGAAAGGATGACAGATTCCCTACAAGATGTCCGTGGAACAACAGTGTTTTCCAAAATTAACAACCGCAGTGTTTTCCTGAAGTGTCTTTGCCGCCATCTTTTCCCGTCGTTCTATATTTTCAAGAATACAAAACCGGCGGCTTCCAAATGAAGCCGCTCAAAGAATGATGATCTCACTCTTTTTTAACCGCTTCAAGGATTCCGAGCCCTGAAGTGGCTGAAAGAAGAGTGAAAAGACAGAACATGTACAGGCCAGTGTCGATTTGACACTGCTGTGCATTACGCAAAATTTTTTGCGCTTTTTCAGGTGGTTTTCAAGTGGAATCCACCTGGAAAAAAACCACTGTGTGCACAAACCCTTAACCAGATTCTAAGAAACCTTACTGGCCATAGAAACCTTTCACGCAAATATTTCAGTAGGTGACAAAATGTCCACCTGTCCTGTAGGAAGGGCTCAGCCCCAGTGTACACAAGAAGAGGATACATTATTACAGCGAGCGAGCGGAACAATACCTTACGCCGCCGTCCTACGGGTGGTTTTAGTATCCAGCATTCGCACATTCCCCAGTGACATTTTGTTTGCGAGGCTAAAACAAGGTTTATATTGAAATCTTAACTGGATCTTTACAAGGAAATACCCAGGTAATAGCTTGCGCATACATATATTCTCCGGAATCTGACAAGGTTTTATGGCTCCGGATATTCTATTCCTTGTTACAGAAAAAGAAATGTGTCAAAAACTTGTGGTTTAGATAAATATCTACAGAAATAGCTATAACTAATGTTAATAACTAAGCTGCCTCGCAAACCATAAATACCGGGAAAAATAAATAACTCCCAGAGACAACTGTGCAATGTGCACTATAGCAAAGGCAACATTTAAGTGATCAATCATGTGCAGCCAACACAGTCATAAGCAGGCGTTATGAAAATACTTGTAAACATTTATTAAATGTAAATCCCTCTTCAGGATCTGGGGAGTAAGTGAAACCTATTTCTTCATGCAATTTGGGCTTTGGCACCGAGCAGATAAAGGTACAGCTTGGCTTTTCTCTTTTTTTTTTTTTGCAGCTCCCATGTATAGGCACCAGCGCGCTACGGTGATTTACCCCGGCTTCAAAAGGACTTGACAACAAATATAAATAATAATACGCAGAGAGAGTTCACGCGGCAAAACATATCAGGAAATGTATTATTAGGAAGCGTGCAGGGTTAACAGTGACAAAAAAAGGTAAACATTACATATCCTGAAATAGGGGCCTTAAGGATACACAACCCAACAGTATTCCCTGTTACATGGCGTCACACGCATATGTTACTTTTCATCACCTTCTGCGCAAATACCGGCCAGGAAAGAAATACACCTGCAAATATCAGGAGTCGGATAGGTAGTATGCAACCTGCAGCACTTCTTTCTAGAATTGATCCTTAAAGGGGTGGTCCACTACTGGGCAGCCCTAGCTTCATCAATTCTAACCCTAATTAAAAGAAACAGAGCCTACTCGCTTCCTGTCGATGCCGCTGTTCCTTGACATGATTTGTAGGAAACACTGCAGGTGAGCAATCATGAGAGACGAGCCTTGGTGAAAGAGGTAAAGAAGAACCCCAAGATCACTGTGGCTGAGCTCCACAGATGCAGTAGGGAGATGGGAGAAAGTTCAACAATATCAACAATCACTGCAGCCCTCCACCAGTTGGGCCATTGAGCCTACTCGCTTCCTGTCGATGCCGCTGTTCCTTGACATGATTTGTAGGAAACACTGCAGGTGAGCAATCATGAGAGAAGAGCCTTGGTGAAAGAGGTAAAGAAGAACCCCAAGATCACTGTGGCTGAGCTCCACAGATGCAGTAGGGAGATGGGAGAAAGTTCAACAATATCAACAATCACTGCAGCCCTCCACCAGTTGGGCCATTTTGGCAGAGTGGCCCGAGGGAGCCTCTCCTCAGTGCCAGACATATGAAAGCCTGCATAGAGTTTGCTAAAAAAAAACACATGAAGGACTCCCAGACTATGAGAAATAAGATAGACCCTTTTGGTGATAACTCTAAGTGGTGTATGTGGAGAAAACCAGGCACTGCTCATCACCTGCCCAATACAGTCCCAACAGTCAAACATGGTGGTGGCAGCATCATTATGGGGGTGTTTTTCAGCTGCAGAGAGACAGGATGACTGGATGCAATTGAAGGAAACATGAATGCGGCCAAGTACAGAGATATCCTGGATGAAAACCTCTTCCACAGTGCTCTGGACCTCAGACTTGGCCAAAGATTCACCTTCCAACAGGACAGTGACCCTGAGCTAAAATAACAAAGGAATGGCTTCAGAACAACTCTGTGACCATTCTTGACTGGCCCAGCCAGAGCCCTGACCTAAACCCAATTAAGCATCTCTGGAAAGACCTGAAAATGGCTGTCCACCAACGTTCACCATCCAACCTGACGGAACTGGAGAGGATCTGCAGGGAAAGAATAGCAGCGGATCCCCAAATCCAGGTGTGAAAAACTTGTTGCATCATTCTCAAGACGACTCATGGCTTTACTAGCTCAAAAATGGTGTTTCTACTCAATACTGAGCAAAAGGTCTGAATACTTATGACCATGTGATATTTCAGTTTTTCTTTCTTAATAAATTTGCAAAAAATTCTACATTTCTCTTTTTTTCAGTCACGATGGGGTGCAGAGTGTACATTAATGAGAAAAAAAAATTAACTTTCTTGAATTTACCAAATGGCTGCAATGAAACAACAAAGAGTGAAAAATTTAAAGGGGTCTGAATACTTTCCTCACCCTTTGTAACAACGCTCGGCCTTCAATTAGAGCTGCTGACAATTGTGTATCAGATACCAGGATAATGGGCGAGGATGGTTTCCGCCACACAGAGACAGAGTCTCCCATTGCGGCAGGTGCCCACTCCCTGTGGAGAGAAGTCATTGGAAGAGGTGAGGGATGGAGCCATGAGAGGAACTGCAAGGGCTATACACTACTACATACAAGGTAGGGAAGATGGTAGGTACTGGATTAAAGCTAGGGCTACTTGTACACGACTCACTTGCCACAAGTCACATGCATCTGCGATGTATGCACAATTCGGCCATTACAGCGAAACCGCAGCTCTAGCATAGCTTCACGGTAGCACGTCACAGACGAGTGGCACTGATGGTTTTGGTCTTGTGACTTTGCTGATTATTGCCATCGTGAGACACTTGTTGCAGTATGGCCCAATCTTAAAAATGACGTGTGTGGAGGGGATAGGAGTAAAATAAAAATTGAAGACATGCTATTTAATATGAATGCAGCATGAGGTAGCGACAAAGACCCTGATTCCAGCGATGTATCACTTAGCTTACTGGGTGCAGCAGTTGTGATAGAATAACAGTTTTCTCTCTTGCAGATTTAGCAGCGTTCAGATGTTGAGCCGTGTACAGTCATGGCCAAAAGTTTTGAGAATGACACAAATATTATATCTTCACATGATCTGCTGCCCTCTGGTTTTTATGTGTGTTTGTCAGATGTTTTTATCACATACAGAAATATAATTGCAATCATATTATGAGTAACAAAAGGTTATATTGACAGTTAGAATGAGTTAATGCAGCAAGTCAACATTTGCAGTGTTGACCCTTCTTCTTCAGGACCTCAGCAATTCTCCCTGGCATGCTCTCAATCAACTTCTGACTCAAATCCTGACTGATAGCAGTCCATTGTTGCAACATCAATGCTTTTATTTTGTCTGAATTTGAAGGTTTTTGTTCGTCCACCCGTCTCTTGATGATTGACCACAAGTTCTCAATGGGATTAAGATCTGGGGAGTTTCCAGGCCTTGGTCCCAAAATCTCTATGTTTTGTTCCCTGAGCCATTTAGTTATCACCTTTGCTTTATGGCAAGGTGCTCCATCATGTTGAAAAAGGCATTGTTGATCGCCAAACTGCTCTTGGACGGTTGGGAGAAGTTGCTCTTGGAGGACATTCTGGTACCATTCTTTATTCATGGCTGTGTTTTTAGGCAAGACTGAGAGAGAGTCCATTCCCTTGGCTGAGAAGCCACCCCAAACATGAATGGTTTCAGGATGCTTGACAGTTGGCATGAGACAAGACTGGTGGTAGCGCTCACCTGGTCTTCTCCGAATAAGCCGTTTTCCAGATGTCCCAAACAATCGAAAAGGGGATTCATCAGAGAAAATGACTTTACCCCAGTCCTCAGCAGTCCACTCCCTGTACCTCTTGCAGAATATCAGTCTGTCCATGATGTTTTTTCTGGAGAGAAGTGGCTTCTTTGCTGCCCTCCTTGAGACCAGGCCTTGCTCCAAGAGTCTCCGCCTCACAGTGCGTGCAGATGCACTCACACCTGCCTGCTGCCATTCCTGAGCAAGCTCTGCACTGCTGGTAGCCCGATCCGCAGCTGAAACACTTTTAAGAGACGGTCCTGGCGCTTGCTGGTCTTTCTTGGGCACACTGGAGCCTTTTTGGAAACAAGGGAACCTCTCTCCTTGAAGTTCTTGATGATGCGATAGATTGTTGACTGAGGTGCAATCTTTCTAGCTGCGATACTCTTCCCTGTTAGGCCATTTTTGTGCAGTGCAATGATGACTGCACGTGTTTCTTTAGAGATAACCATGGTTAACAGAAGAGAAACAATGATGCCAAGCACCAGCCTCCTTTTAAAGTGTCCAGTGGTGTCATTCTTACTTAATCATGACAGATTCATCTCCAGCCCTGTCCTCATCAACACCCACACCTGTGTTAATGGAGCAATCACTGAAACGATGTTAGCTGGTCCTTTTAAGGCAGGGCTGCAATGATGTTGAAATGTGTTTTGGGGGATAAAGTTAATTTTCTAGGCAAATATTGACTTTGCAAGTAATTGCTGTTAAGCTGATCACTCTTTATAACATTCTGGAGTATATGCAAATTGCCATTAGAAAAAATGAAGCAGTAGACTTTGTAAAAATTAATATTTGTGTCATTCTCAAAACTTTTGGCCATGACTGTATAACATCGCACACATCCCTCCTGATCAGCAGCTTTCTATGTAATTGTATAGTCACCATATGGTCAGTGATCGGGGGTATGGTTGGACCAGACTAGGGCAGCTGTTCCTATAGTTATAATCTCCTGCTGATAAAACACTAACTCTATTGAAACAGCAACACACAGTCCAGTAACTGACACAACGCTGGAATCAGGATCTCTTCTACTACATCATGGTGCTGTCAGATTACATAGCAAAGATCAGGTGACAGATTCCATCTAAAGACCTTATGGGAGCACGATATGTGAAATAAATGAGAAATTAAAAGCAGGAAAATATATACATATATAAAAAAAACTGCTGCCAGTACACATCACTGTTATTACATCACTGTCAAAATGTGTCCGATACATAGAAATAATTGTTACAAAATTCAAAATGTTTTTCAGTTATTCATTGTAGTCATAAATGTTTTTAAAAAAATGTAATGCATATTTCCTGTATTTTTCCACCGATATCTGCTCTCTAAAAATGAAAGAAAGTATGAATATAACAATAGCTACCCCAGTTATCATGAAAAATCAATATAAAATTGATTTCAATAGCTGACATTTTTTATAGCTCTTTAAATCACATGCATGCTTGGTTAGGAACGGGAGCAAATGGCAAGTTCTTGAACTGGTTATAAAAACTTTGCATTGCATGAGTGTTTTAATTTAAAAAAAAAAAATGTGAGTGTGCACCAAGGCTGTCTACGAGGAACAAAACTGGTTATTTGGGATCAGAAGTCCTTTGAATTGAAAAAAAAACCCCACAAAAACAATGATATGTTACGGTAATTGCTTAAAAAGTAAAGGTCTTAATTAGACGGACTGGCCTTGTCTACATTTTCCCTGTAATTGGCTAGAATAAGCTTTTACAGAAGGGCAGCTGGAAGACAGTTAGAACAAGTCTGGTTATATGTAGTCAGGCAGGACAATCGCCAATAGTCATTAAAGGTAATTGTTTTAACCATGGTATAGGGAGGGACCCCAGCAAACAATCAATTTTTACTGATGTTTTAAGTATTTTTTCAGTTGATAACCTATCCTACCAGTGCAAGGCTACAGTACTAGGCACAGCCTTCAGGGTATGGATGTTGGATATCTGTAAATTGAACACTGAAGAATGTTTACAGACATAACGTATATAGATAGATAGATAGATAGATAGATAGATAGATAGATAGATAGACGGCACCGTAGTGTGTGGCTGCATGTATTTCTATGCAGCTGAACGCTCCAGTCCCGAGTGCTGTGCCGGGTACTGAGGTGCGAGACATGTACGAGTTTCTCGCATGTCTGACCCCAGCCTAATATACAATGTCCTTTCCATTCTTTTCTTTTTTTTTAAATACCCATGGATCTACCCAGGCTATGAATATTAGCCCGCAGTGGTCTGCATAGCTTTTACTGGCTATTAAAATAGGGGAATCCCCAAAAAAATGATGAGGGGTCCCGCTATAATTAATAGCCAGAAAGGCTATGCAGACAGCTGCGGGCTTATATTCATAGCCTAGGAAGGGGCCATGGATATCGGCCCCCCCTGGCTACAAACACCAGCACACAGCCAATCCAGAAATGGCGCATCTGTAAGACTAGTTTCACACTAGCTTTTGGCAGGGCTGCAGATAGCAGCCATCTTCCTCCATGAAGCCCCGTCCACTGCCGCACCTCTTCCTTCAGCTCCGCCTATGTCTGTCTGCATCCTGTGTACCCTATCTTTAACATTGGGTACGCAGGCCATGCGGATGTATGTGGATTACTAATCCTATAGTATGTAAAGGGTTAAAAAAGACACAGCCAGAAAAAAGTGTTTTAATTAAATAAAACCACATAGTTTTTCTATTTTATTATACATCTAATTCCCCGAAACCCTCGATCTCCTGGAAAAAAAGTAAAATAATAAACACAAATACTTTCTGTCCGATGTAGTCCTTAATAACGAGTGTCCCATGATGAGTTCAGCTCTGCTACATCTGGATGCATGACATCTAGAGATAGCAGAGCTTGAAGATAACCACCAGAGATCTCTGGCGGTCACCCACACTGTAGTTCTCACAGTCAGCTGACCGGGAGAACTAGCCCAGTGAGCAGAGATAACCCCCGGTCACGTGCATGGCAGTTCTTGCGGTAACACGGTAGTTCTTGCGGTAAGCTAAGTTATCGCGAGAACTGTAGAGGACGGTGGCTTAAGGCGATGGGAGGAGGTAAGATATTATTTAAATTAGTACACATGCATATTTTTTACTTTTTTATTTTAGGATATTTTTTTTTTATTTTTGGTTTTCTCTGTGTAAAGGTCATGTGTTTATATACATTTACATTTTGCATACACATTAATTTACTTTTTCAGCTCAGACCTAGTTTCTCATTTAGTTCAATGTGAATTCTGTGCATATAAAGGGTGTGACCGCCCTGTTTCTGAGTTGGAAAATTCATCCTGTCTGGCCTATGCTTTTACTGGTGGTTCAGTACCTCGGTCCTTGTTCACATTTACGTCACTTGACAAGTGGAAAGGTTTTAAATACAAGAGTTAGGACCAGGGGTGGGATTCAGCGGGTTCTCCCCGGTTCGGTGGAACCGGTTGTTAAAAAAGCAGCCGGTTCCCCGAACCGGGGAGATCCAGAGCCGCAAACCGGTCCTCTGATGTTGCTGGCAGCGCTGCCTGCAGGCAAGGAGCAGAGGAGGACTCTTGCTCTGCTTCCTGTCGGATACTGCGTGCGCATTGATACTTGACGTGCTGCTCTCTGTCTGCTGACTACTGGACAGAGCAGCACAGCACACCCCAGCGGCCCCCGCTGCCCGTGTACTGATTCCTGCGGCACAGTGCGGCTATAATTGGCGGGTAACTAGACTCTGGAGCTCGCTGGACTGGACTCAGGAGTTACCCGCCGCTGCCCAGTGAGCTGAGCGCCTGAGCCTGGACAGGAGGACACTAGTCTGTGTGTGGTGACCGTGGCCCGCCACCCGCCTGCCTCTCCGTGGGATTATTTACTTCAGTCTTCAGTTCAACTTCAGCCTGTGGAACACTCAGGTCAACACCAGGTCAGTTGTATATGTGCAGTGCTGCTGCTTAATGGGGACCTGTGCTGTGCTGCCTATTAGGGACCTGTGCCTGCCTAATGGGGACCTGGCTGCCTATTGGGGACCTGTGCAGCACTGTGCTGCCTATTGGTGACCTATGCCTGCCTTTTGGGGACCTGTGCTGCTTATTGGGAATGTGTGCTGCCTATAGGGAACAATGCTGCCTATTGGGGACCTGTGACTGCCTTTTGGGGACCTGTGCTGCCTATAGGGAACAATACTGCCTATTGGGGACCTGTGCCTGCCTATTAGGTAACAATGCTGCCTATTGGGGACCTGTGCTTCCTATTAGGGAACAATGCTGCCTATCGGGGACCTGTGCCTGCCTATTGGGGATTTGGCACTCTGTAGTTCTGATGTGATTTTATAAGTACTATACATTAATAAATTATTATTACTCTGTCGATTATACTTGTGGTTGTGATATTTTCATGAACCATTCTTTTTGTGGTGTTCTAGTTGTGGAAATATGCCAATTTAACCCTGCAATTAAAATCATCATTGTTTGACATAGATGGGACTTGAGTAACACCAGTTTGCAGGAAGGGTATGGTGATTTTTACTTTTAATTTCCATTAGGACGCAGACATGTAGTGCACAGCCTGGCCAGCCGGACAGTCAAGTGCGACAGCTGCATAGAAATATATGCAGCTGTCACACTCG
The DNA here is from genome assembly GCF_039654945.1 of Dendrobates tinctorius. NCBI lineage: Eukaryota > Metazoa > Chordata > Amphibia > Anura > Dendrobatidae > Dendrobates > Dendrobates tinctorius. The sequence goes on from NW_027361672.1 coordinate 27,377,803, forward strand.
GGTCAGGAGAGCCGCTTGCCAGAATGTGCACTGTTCTGATCTCATTCCAATTTATTTATTTTCAACTGTTTGACTGCGCCCCTACTTGTATATGTTTGAGGAAAAGGTGTGTGTAAATGGGTGTGGCTTAATAATGGGTGTGGCTTAAAATGGGTGTGGTTTTCCTACACACAAACACAGAACCTGTTGTTAAAAATTTGAATCCCAACACTGGTTAGGACTGTCCCACAAGGGTTGCCTTGATGTGGCGGGATGGCTTGTACATTCTTTTGATCAAAATTATGTTTACTAAATACAATTATTATTATTACTACCTTCATACAATTTTTGCAATTTATTTTTTACTTTAGGATATTTGTTTTTTATTTTTGGTTTACACATGCAAAGTAAGCTGCGTTTACTCAGTTCTTACGCATGTGACTAATCATTAGATGCGGTTTAACACCACTAATGATAGTCTGTGGTAAATTAACAATCCGGAAAGACGCGCCGCATGTCTGTTTTCGTGGGTCTGCTGCCTGCATCTTTTAACGCATAGTGGAGAAGGGATATCATTAAATCCCTCCACTATGCAGTAACATCTGGACGCTGCGTGTTTGACGATGCGGCTGTACACAGCGTCAAACACGCAGCGTTTCCTGACCGCGGAAACATACCCTTACTCATCCTCCTGTGGCTTCCCAGATCTGCACACTGCTCGCAGATCCCCGGGCATTGTGCTTAGGGTGCGCACGTACGCATGCGCGGTACCAGCATCTTAAAGGGAAAGTTTGCACCGTCTTAAAGTATCCCCAGCCAATGGCTGGAGAACACTTATTATTTAAGGCACCTCCACCATCAGGGAAGTGCCTGTGCAAAGTTGTTGTTGTAAGGGGTATGCTGGGGGGCTAAGGTATGCCCTGCATCCCTTCACGTTCCTTCTTACTAAAGTGGGTATGTTTTTGTACAAAATGGTGTGCAGTGTGGTACTGTTTCATTATGTAGTAATATGCTAAACAATGTAATGATGTTTGAGTACTGTGTAAGTTATGTAACTTTAGGGACTAGGGATAGAAATAGGGAGATATAGTGTTAGAGTAAGGTTTAGCAATAATAATGAGTAATAGACGATTTAGTACAGTGGGGGGCACTGTAGATTGGAAGATAAGATAAGGTTAGGATAAGAACTGGTTAAGAAATAGGGGATTTCCGAGTTGGGAGGGGCCAAAGTAGTGATAGTTGAGACACTTCCTGGTTTCAATCAGCGTGAGACGAGGAGAACGGAGGTAAGACTAAGAATTGCAGGCGGCCATCTTGAGCAGGGTCTGCAGGAATGAGGAGTGTATAAGGTTGTGCTGGAGAGGGATGTGGTGAAATCCCCTAGTAACAGCACCCATCTGAGTAAATTGCAGCGGCAGATTGAGGTTTAACTGAACCGGTAACCGAACCTGTCTGGATGCGAGGGAATTCCTGCTGTAAAAGCGGTTAAAGAACAGAAAGAACCCGGGACCTGTGAAGTAAAAGGTGCCACATCAAGCACAAGCCTTCTCGGTATAGCCCATCAGCTGGAAGAGCTCTGCATCCATCTGCATGTCCTGATTGTGTCACTCGGAGCAGACTCGGCGGTAAGACACACTAAAAGCCCACTGTGCTGCTGCAGTAAGTAAACATGCACGCATCACAATATATTTTGGCACCAAGAGACACACGGCCGCAACTAAACCTTTAGTTAGTTAGGTATTTTGACTCTACGGACCACGTTGTCCTACCGGAATCAACGGTCAGAAGCCAAAGATTTGTCACTACTTTTTTGTGTTGTTCAGTAACTAAGGATTCTATGCTACATATAGGTGCTGACACAGGACGGACTGGTGTTTTCCTTTCTGTTCTGTTCTCTGGAAGAGGAGTCTCTCTGTGGGACAATAAAAGGAGAAGCAGTGATTCAGCTCCAATAGACTTTGTTCACAGCACCCTCACTGATGTACATATATATATTTGATTAATTCTGTAATATGTTCCAAATAGTCGAGGACGGACTTTTCCTCTAATTTCTTGAGTTTATACGGGGACGGAAGGGAACAATTGGATGGGAAATAGGAATGGAAATATATATATTCTTAAGATTGTGAACCACTGTGCTAGATAGCAGACGAGCCCGTGCTTTGCACTCACTTAACTAAACTAGTTTGCTCTCAGGGTGTAAAAAGGTAACAGCATCCTGTTCAGACAGGTACACCAACAGGTAAAGTCCCATAGAATTAATAGCAGAAACAGCTCTCTTGGGTGCCGAGCTGTCCAGCACAGTGGATATAGCCTTCTGGTAAAATGTTTGATGTGTTTTCCATATGTGTTTAGCAAAACTGACTAGGAATATCTTAAATTCTCAGCAAAATAGTTGCTTCCATTGGGCTGTGTGGAAATTAGTTATTTTCTCGTCTGTGACCCCTCTGTATCTTAAACAACATCCTCGGTACATGATTTACAGTTCCTAACACTCGTTAGTACTCAGGTCCCAGTGCTCGTATTTATGTATACCTGCCTGCCTATCTGCGTGCCTGCCTATCAGAAATGTCCGCCAACCTGCCTATCAGCCATGCCCATCCGCCTGCCTATCATCCGTGTCCGCGTGCCTGTTGGTTTGTTTACTCTGTACTGTAAGACTTCTCAGTTGTTTTGCTTCTGTCTCTCCTATACTCATCCATGTTATGAGAATAATGGTTGTTATTTGTCCCGCGCTAGTCTGAGTACTGAATGATTCTGCTGAAAGCTGAAATACCTAATGGGAAGGTGCAGCGATTTTTAATTTTGTATGAATAATTATTGAATATATTCAATTATTTTTAATTCAAAATTAAATATACCGCTTTATTATCTCTTTATTAATTTTTACTTTAACCACTGGTGTCTGCCATTTTCCTTTGGGGCAAAGTGTCTGAGAACGACACACACCTCACATATGGCAGCCTCTGGACATAAGAGCCTGCGGTCGTACGGCGAACACATCTCTTCTATTGAGGCCACTTCTCCCGCCTCTAGCTATCACCTGGGCACACCCCCTGGCCTGTTCAGGTCACAGCTGTGGTAGGAGATTGCGGCCATCTTTGTGAAACGTGCACTCTAAGCTCCACTATCCCCCTGTCATCACACACTCTGCTCAGTCAGTATGTGTGATGACAGGAGTTGCCAGGGAAAGACGGTGGCAAGGAGCAGAGGTCCGGGGTGAGGTGAGTATCTGCAGCAGAGGTGGGGAGCGGTGATCACAGCCTGTCAGTATTACAGTGCAGGCTGTGCTCACTGCCGTCCTGTTCAGAGCACACAGAATAATACATAGCGCTGCTGTTTTTTTCCTTTGTAATGAATATATGGGGGCCATATACCAGGACGGGGGGGGGCATACACCAGGATGGAGGCAATATACCAGGATGGGGGCCATAAACCAAGATGCATTATATATAGCCATTATACTGTGAAGCACTATATGAGGCCATTATACTGTGTGACACAGTATGAGGTAATTATACTGTGGGGCATTATATGGGGTCATTGTACTGCAGGGTTCTAAATGGGAACATTATACTGTGAAGCACTATATGGGGACATTATACAGAGGGCTCAGAGACTCTGATGAGCTTCATAACCTTTGGACGTCAGATTCGAGGACTGCAGTGGGTACGCCGAGGACTATGTTGGATCTGCAAGGGAACTTTTTGTTTTCTAATAAATTGGTGAATGAGGGACAGTGTATTGCCTTATTTTCTTTAAACTGGTGGACCAGGGAACATGTCAGGGTGTGTTTTTTTTCTTATAAAATTTATTTTTCTGCCTGTGTGTTTTTCTTTCATTGTTGGGTTAGCAATGGGGGTGTCTGATAGACACCTCTCCATTACTAAGCCTAGGCTTCAATGCCAGCTGGGATTTTTGACAAACCACTACTGTCATCAATCCCAACTACCATTATCCCATTGCTGCAGCAAGGGCAATCGGGAGGAGCAAAGGCGAAGCACCAATTCGCATCTAATGTGATTCGCCAATTCTGAGATGGCTGTAGGCTGATATTTTTGGGCTGGGAAGGGCCCAACAACCAGGGACATTTGCAGCATAATAATATAAGCCCACAGCTGTCTGTTTTATCTTGGTTGGTTTCCAAAAATAGGGATACCCCATGAGGGATATTTTAATTTATTAGTCTAAAAACACTGTTTAGTGCCACATGAAAGGCACTAAAGCATACAAGTTTATCATATGCAAAGGGCTTGTAACATATATACAGTGTAACGTAACACAGACCTGTTAGTTTTTTCTTTTTTTAAGAAAACTTCCTACTCTGCACTCATTACCTGCATTATTTGTATCTGTTTGAGCTTGTTAGCTGTATAAAAGACACCTGTCCGCACACTCAATCAATCACACTCCAACCTCTCCACTATGGTCAAAACCAAAGAGGTGTGTAAGGACACCAGGGACAAAATTGTAGACTTGCACAAAGCTGGAATAAGCTGCAGGACAATAGGCAGGCAGCTTGGTGAGAAGGTAACAACTGTTGGCACAATTATTAGAAAATGGAAGAAACACAAAATGACTGTCAAGCTTCCTCGGTATGGGGCTCCATGCTGGATCTCACCTTGTGGGGTAAGGATGATTCCGAGAAAGGTCATGAATCAACCCAGAACTACATGGGATGACCTGGTCAATGACCTGGAGAGAGGTGGGACCAGTCTGAAACATTACTGTTAGTAACACACTACGCTGTCATGGATTAAAATCCTGCAGTTCAGGCAAGGTCCCCCGGCTCCCACCAGAACATGTCCAGACTCATATGAAGTTTGCCAATGACCATTTGTATGATCCAAAGGAGGCATGGGGGAAAGTCATGTTGTCAGATGAAACCAAAATAGAACTTTTTGGTATCAACTCCACTTGACGAGTTTGGAGGAAGAAGAAATATGAGTACAACCCCAAGAAAACCATCCCACCCATGAAGCGTGGTAAGGGAAGCATCATTCTTTGGAGGTGTTTTTCTGCAAATGGGACAGGAAGACTGCACCATATTGAAGGATGGATGGATAGGGTTATGTATTGCGAGATTTGGGCCAACAACCTCCATCCCTCAGTATGAGCACTGAAGATGGGTCGTAGCTTCCACCATGACAATGACTCAGAAAACACAGCCAAGGCAACTAAGGAGTGGCTCCATAAGAAGCATTTCAAGATACTGTAGTGGACTAGCCAGTCTACAGAACTGAACCCAATAGAAAATCTTAGGAGGGAGCTGAAACTCAATGTTGCCCAGCAAAATCCCCGGAACCTGAAAGATCTGGAGATCTGCATGAAGTAGTGAGCCAAAATCCCTGATGCATTACCAATTAGCTCTTTTAATCAGATGTAAATGAGGGTTTAAGTGCTCTGGGTGTAACGGAGCACTTATCTAGCATCTACCACAATGGGTTGATTCGCTGCCCAGCAACAGCCTCTTAACCACCAAACAAGGAAATCAGACTAAAGAGGCTTTTGTTAGGCTGGAAAGCATCCAATGGAGGCAAAAGCTAGTTAAGCAAAAAAAAAAGGGAGAAAAAGAGTAGGCTAATGATGGTATGCACATCCAAATAGGCAATAAAAAAACCTTTATTTCATATTGGATACAATAAGCTTAAAACATTTTAAAAAAATACAAAGAACCAATAACCCAGACACCCAGAAAAAACAGGCAATATGAACCTAAGATGTGGCCCATATTGGACTATTCATAGCCACCCATAAGCAGGCACATATCATGTACATTGCAGGCAAAGATAAGGCAGAAAAACAGACTTGATATCAAGCATACAATACATTAAATCAATGTAAGAAAAAATGTAAATCCTAACCGCCCTAAAGCATGTGGAAATAATCACAGAATGAAATTGCCTAGTGCAAAAGATGCTCAAGAATGGTTATACCATGGCTGAAATTGCAAAGTTGCTGTGGATGCATAATGAGCAAATTAGAACCACCAGATAAAGGTCAGAGCAGCAAGAGTCCCAAAGGGGTTAAAGAAAGGGGGTGGTAGGCAGGCCCCATGCGTATCGCCGCTGCGACTAGCGGCTTCGTCAGGGGAAGGGAGTCCAATATTGAAAATAGGTTTAAATACCTGTACCAATGATCAGAGAGGTGGAGCGATGCACAGCAAAGACACCTGGAACTCGTGGACGCACCAGCGTTACAGCTGTATCGCCAGAAGTGATAATCAGACATCCTAACAACAGCACATGCGCACTGTATTACACTGGTCAGAAAGTTTATCATGGTGGCCACAGTAACGGCCGCACGTGCGCATTCCATGCCACAGACTGCAAACAAGGCTGCCTCCAAACACAAAAATACAGACAAATACAGAAGTTTATTTGTAGTGGCCTAGGTAATGGCCATGAAAACGATCACACGTGCAATTAAAAAAAAAATGTTTTTAGCTTATTGTATCCAATCTGAAATAGTTTTTTTTATTGTCTAATGGGATGTGCATACCATCATTAGCCTAGTCTTTTTCTCCCTTTTTTTTTTTTTTTGCTTCTTTGCTTACGGGCTAGGTATTGCACTCCACTGGAGATTGAGATATGACAGTAGTGCACCCATCCTTTGGCATTTCATGCAAAAGCTAGTTAGTTAAGTGATCTGCAAACCAGAGCACTTACAATTTTATTTACATCTAACTTAAAATGCAAATGTCTCAGGAATTCAGCAGCAAATTAAAATAGAAAACCATTAACACCTTTACATATTCTAATACCAGTATGCCCATACAGTTGTGCTCAAAAGTTTACATACCCACGCAGAATTGTTGCATTCGTGGCCTTTTTTCAGAGAATATGAATGACAACACCAAAACTTTTTCTCCACTCATGGTTAGTGGTTGGGTGAAGCCATTTAAAAACATCCAAATGATCCTGATCAAAAGTTTACATATCCTGGTGATTTTGGCCTGATAACATGCACAGAAATTGTCACAAATGGGTTTGAATAGCTACTAAAGGTAACATACTCACCTGTGACCTGTTTGCTTGTAATCAGTGTGTGCGCATAAAAGCTGAGTGAGTTTCTGGGATCCAGACAGACTCTTGCATCTTTAATCAAGCCACTGACATTTCTAGATTGTGAGTCATGGGGAAAGCAGAAGAATTGTCTACGGATCTACAGGAAAAGTTAGTTGAACTGTATAAAACAGGAAAGGGATACAAAAATATATCCAAGGAATAATGCCAGTCAGCAGCATTCAAATTGTGATTAACAAATGGAAAATCAGGGGCTCTATAAAAACAAAACCACGTTCAGGTAGATCACCAAAAATTTCATCCACAACTACCAGGAAAATTGTTTGGGATGCAAAGAAAAACCCAGAAATAACATCAACTGAACTCTCTGAAAACTAGCAGTGTGGCTGTTTCAAGATGCACAATAAGGGTATGTGCACACATTATAGATTTATTGTGGATCCGCAGCGGATTTGCTGCTGCGGATCCGCAATAAATCCACAAGTGTGTATCAAAACAATGTTAACCTATGGAGAAAAAAATTTGCTGTGCACATGCTGCGGAAAAAAAACATGCAGATTCGCAACATTTTATTTTCTGCAGCATGTCAATTCTTTATGCGGATCTGCAGCGTTTCTGCACCCATTGACTTCCATTGAGTCAGGCAAATCCGCAGCAAATACACAGATGTAAAAAAGATCTGCGGTTTTGCTGCGGATGATATGCTGCAGATCGGGAGGAGGGAAGTGTGTGGGCGGTGACTGTGTGAGGACGGGGTATGCGTGTATGTGTGAGCGGGTCTGTGTGTGCCTGTGAGTGTGCGTGTGTCCCTGTGTGCGTGTCTGTGTAGGCAGCCATTGTCTGATGGGATTACTGCTCCCATCCTGCAATGAATGCTCACAATGACAGCATTGTTACTGATGGGAATGGCTATGTTCAGTAATAAAAAAAAAACACATACAGAACATACACATAACATACAACACATAACAGAGTACATACTTATCAATTACCTAGTCCCCGATGCCCTCCAACCTATACTTACCTTTCTGCCGTAGTCCAATTATTAACGAGTGTCCCACGACGATCTCCCATGTAGAACACTGACATCAGGTGATGTCAATGCGCTACACGGCCTCCACGATCCACTGACAGCAGAGGTAATCCTCCGCGGTGTATATCCCTCCACCGCCAGGAGAGAGAGGTCACTTAACTTCATTCTCTCACCGACAATGCTGTCTGAGAAAATTCCCACGCAGCACTGCCGTAAAGTGGTCTCCTGTCAGTGCATCACTGGGAGCCCCTGTAGAGCACTGACATCACCTGATGTCACTGTTCTATAGGGGAAATCGTCGTGGAACACTCGTTATTAATTGGAATGCATCTGACAGGGAGTATACTGTTGGTTTATTATTTTACTTTTTATTACAGGAGAACGACAGCGTCGCATGGATTAGGCGTACAATAAAAATATGAAAACTGTATAGTGTTTTATTTCATTAAAATACTTTATTCTTATGTGTGTTTTTTTAACCCCTTCATATTATAAGATTATTAATGGATATGTGTCTTATTGACGCCTCTCCATTATTAACTGGGCTTAATGTCACCTTACAATACAAAGGTGACATTAACCTCTTATTACCCCATATGCCACCACTACACGGCAGTTGGAAGAGAAGGGCTAAGTGCTGGAATTAGCACTTCTTAGAGATGCGCCATTTCTGCAGCAGTTGCGGGCTGGTGTTGTAGCCGGGGGGGCAATATCCATGGCCCCGTCCTAGGCTATGAATATCAGCCCGCAGCTGTCTGCATAGCCTTTCTGGCTATTAATTATAGGGGGACCCCACATCATTTTTTTGGGGGGCCCCCTATTTTAATAGCCAGTAAAGGCTATGCAGACAGCTGCGGGATGATAGTCATAGCCTGGGAAGGGGCCATGAGTATTATCCCCCTTCCCAGGCTATAACCATCAGCCCCCAGTCGCTGGCTTTCCCTCTCTGGACGTGAAAATTGTGCGGGAGCCCACACAATTTTTTTTTTCTTTTAAAAAGATATTGCGTTTAAGGTCAGGGTCACACTTTATGAGAAACTCGCATGCGTCTCGCACCTCAATACCCGGCACTGCCGCCGGCACTCAGGACCGGAGTGTGCAGCTGTATCTATTTCTATGCAGCTGAACGCTCCGGTCCGTGTGCCGATGGCAGTGCCAGGTATTGAGGTGCAAGACTCATGCAAGTTTCTCGCAAGTGTGACCCTGACCTAACGCAGATTTTCATGAAAAAAATGCATCAAATCCACATTAAAAACGCATAAAACACGCGCGGATTTTTATCTGCGCTTTCTGTCAAAAGGTGCAGATTCTCTGCTGAAAATTCCGCAGACCAATTTGCAACATGTGCACATACCCTAAGGGTATGTGCACACTGCTGCGTTTCCGCAGCGGTTTTGGCTCTGCAGAAACGCATAAGATTCTGCTGCGCTGTACAGTACCTTTATTTCCTATGGAAATAAAAAAAAAGCTGTGCACATGCTGCGTTTTTTTCCGCGCGGTTTTGCTGCGGTTTTCAAAAGGCAGCATGTCAATTGTTTGGTGCAGAAACGCTGCAGTTTTACACCTCATCCATTATGAGGTGTAAAACCGCAGGGCAAAACCGCAGATAAACCGCAGGACTTTGTCCTGCGGATTTACCTGCGGTTTTCTCTACAAAATCCGCAGAGCCAAAAAACTACGTGTGCACATACCCTAAGGAGACACTTGAAGAAAAATAGGCTGCATGGTCAAGTCACCAGAAGAAAGCCATAACTGCAAATGCCACAAAGTATATCACCCACAATATGCAAAACAGCACAGAGACAAGCCTCAAAACTTCTGGAACAAGGTAATTTGGGGTGATGAGACCAAAATTGAATTTTTTGGCTACAACCATAAACGTTATATTTGGAGAGAGGTCAACAAGGCCTATGATGAAAGGAACACCATTCTTACTGTAAAGCACGGATGTGGATCGCTGATGTTTTGGGGATGTGTGAGCTACAACGGCACAGGAAACATGGTCAAAGCTTAAGGAAAGATGAATGCAGCACGTTATCAGCAAACACTGGAGGCAAATTTGCAATCAGAAGCCCGGAAGCTGCGCATGGAACATACTTGGATGTTCCAACATGACAGCAATCCAAAACACAAGGCCAAGCCGACCTGTCATTGGCTACATCAGAACAAAGTGAAGGTTCTGAAGTGGCCATCTCAGTATCCTGACCTCGATATCATTGAGCCACTCTGGGGTGATTTCAAGCGCGCAGTTCATGCTAGACAGCCCAGAAATTTACAGGAACTGGAGGCTTTTTGCCAAGAAGCGTGGGCAGCTTTACCATCTGAGAAAAAAAAGAAACATCCACAACTACCACAAAAGATTTCAAGCTGTCATTGATGCTAGAGGGGGCAATATACGGTATTGAGAAATGGGGTATGTGAACGTTTGATCAGGGTCATTTGGATGTTTTGGGTTGTCATGTTTTAAAAAGAGAAAACATAGTAGTTTGACAATAAATGTCTTCACCCAACCACTAACCATGAGTGGAGAAAACATTTTGGTGTTATCATTCATATGCTCTGAAAAAAGGCCAAGAAAGCAAAAATTCTACCGGGGTATGTAAACTTTTGAGCACAACTGTATAATGCGGTTTTTCGTGAGGCAGAGTTGATATTACTGACAGATTCATATTACGGTACATTGTCAGTATAATGCATGTGACTACTTAAAAAGATATGTGACCAGATTTCACAGCACAAACTGTGTATTTTATAACAAATATATCTATTGAACCTGGTGAGACTAGTGTACTTAATTAGAAAGTACATTACATAATGACTGTATAGTGCTACTAGAATATGCATTTTGTGTGTCCCGCTAGAGATTGCGTCCCAGTAACAGCCTGACTGACAGATAGATCTGTGATGGTCAACGTGTGACTGGACACACCGCCTCCAGCAGGGCGAATTTCTATGGCACACGTGACCCTGGATACACCGCCTCCAGTAGGGCGAATTTAAATAATATAACGTGCAGCCGGATACACCGCCTACAGCAGGCAAATTTCAGAATTACACGTGTAACTGGATACACCGCCTCCAGCAGGGCGAATTTAAATAATAAGGGGAAACACCAGGGAAACTGATACAATGGAGGGACCTGCGATAGGGAACGGGGATGTGGAGACCTCCTGCACTCCCCTGAGCCAGTCTATACACTCCTAACAGTCCCTATACAGGCTCCGCACCTGTCGCGGAGCTGGAACCTAAGAACCCTAGCTCGCCCTGCACCTAGCCCTTTCTAATGAATTGGACAGTGCAGAAACTAATCCCACCACTGCACTAAAACACACATAAGGGAAGTCACAAACAGGGATAACACCACTTAGCTTTGCTCTGTTGCTCTTGCTCCCAGCAACAGAGTCCAACACCAGAATGCAGCTTTCCTCCAGAATCGCTGCTATTTCACCAAGCTTTGTCAGAGCTGCAAGGAACTCTCTCTAGCTCCTTCCACACCAGGACTCTGACTGAGCTGCCAGGAACTCTCTAGCTCCTTCCTCCACCAAGGATGGTTGGAAATGACCACTATCACCAACAGTGATTTGTTGTGAATTCATTCTCTGGATCACCAGTGTGAGTTCCCCTTCTGGACTCCCTCTGGTGGTGACGGGAGGTGGTGCGGCTGGTTTGATCGGTGGAGATCTTCCACCTGAGAATGAGGATGATGATTGGATCTCAGGATTCTCAGATTGGATTTAAGACAGCCGATGCCCTATTCAGTTGCTGGTGATTCCTTCTGGCTTGTCAGCTCTTGGTTTTCAGCTCTGTTCCAGTCATCTAAAGCTAAGTTTTTCTGCTAATGTTCACTCTTGATTTTGTTGGTCTATTCAGTTTTTTGTGTGGTCTGCCAGCCCCGGCTGGGGGCTGAGCTGAATTTCCACTCTTATTTATCAGTATTTTGCCAATTGCCTTTTTGTCCCTTACTAGTTCGGTCTCTTTTTGCTCTGTCTCAGAATATTTCAGAGTGCTGATATAGTGGGAGAAGTCTAGTGACTTCAGGGTTAATTTTGCTATCAGAAGTGTTGGACATTATTTTTGTAGGGTTTTTTGCGGGTTGCAGACAGTGTCTTCCCTTTCCTGTCTAGTTAGTTTGGGCCCCATCATTTGCTCAGCCTATTTTCCTGCCTGTGCTTGTGCCTTCATCTTGTTTCACCGTCAATACATGTGTGGGGACTATCTATTCCTTTGGGGTCTGCTCTGGGGCAGTTTTCCCTTTTCTTGCTTTAGGCTTATGTAGTCCTCCGGCCATGACGAGGCGTCTAGGTTCATCGTAGGCACGCTCCACGGTTACTGCTAGTTGTGTGGTAAGATTAGGGATCTGCAATCTGCATAGTTACCAACCACTCTGGTTTTCTGTGGCTTAGCTTGTTTTGCTTTTTTCTCCTCGGTGACCCATTCATAACAGTGATTGCAACCACCTGACACTCTTTTATAGGTAAGAGCCAGCAATCACGCCTGCTTCATTATCATGTGCAATAACACTAACCACCACCGGGGACAAACTAGAACAAAAGACACAACTGTGTAATAACCCTAATAGCCACCGAGGGGAAAACCAAACAAGCACACAGCTTAAGGAAGAAAAAAAGGTTACATGTGCTTTTATCTGTCATCATCCAACCTGGATCATGACAACATCTTGTACTGAGAAATATCAGATAATCATCAACAGCAGCAGGAAGGAAGACCACTGATGAGTTGTCAGTCTCAGTAGGTAGGCTGAAAGTGAGAGCAACATTTCAACAAGGTTTATGCAGCTGTTCTGACTGGCACTATCAAAGTCTCATCGTCTCAAGTGATATATATAATAAAGTATGCAGTTTGTATTGTTAAATCAGGTGCAAGATCATTTCTTAGGCAAGTGACCAAGATTGCCCTGGAAGACAAATACGGATTTTCTTTTTTTTTCCATTACATTTTTAGACATTATAAAAGATTAAAACTTATAAAATGTATAAAGTTCATTACAATTTCTGAGAGATTTATACCAACATTATAAAATTACACTAGGATAAATTGCAGTATTATAAAATATACTTGTTACACCAACACATACAGTTGTGTTGCCCCCTTCCTGTTTTCCTTGTTTTAAGCATGTTTGTCACACTTAAATGTTTCAGATCACCAAACAAATTTAAATATTTGACAAAGATAACACAAGTAATCTCAAAATGCAATTTTTAAATGGATGTCTTTTTTATTAAGGGAAAAAGAAATCCAAATACAGGACTGTATGTGAAAAAATGATTGCTCACCTAATCCTAATAACTGGTTGGGCCACAGTTAGCAGCAACCGCTGTCATCAAGCATTTGCGATAACTGGCAATGAGTCTTTTACAACGCTCTGGAGAATTCTGATCTACTCATCTTTGCAGAATTGTTGTAATTCAGCCACATTGGAGGGTTTCCAACCATGAACCGCCTTTTTAAGGTCATGCCACAACATCTCAATCAGATTAAGGTCAGGATTTCGACTAGGAAACTCCAAAGTCTTAATTTTCTTTTTCTTCATTCAGAGGTGGACTTGCTGGTGTATTTTGGATCATTGTCCTGCTGCATAACCCAAGTGCGCTTCAGCTTGAGGTCACGAACAGAAGGCTGGATATTCTATTTCAGGATCTTTTGGTAGACAGCAGAATTCATGGTTCCATTTACCACAGAAAGGCTTCCAGGTCCTGAAACAACAAAGCAGCCCCAGACTACCACCATCAAATTTTACTGTTGGTATGATGTTCCTTTTTTGAAATTCTGGGTTACTTGTATGTCCCATTACATCTGGCATAGATCTTCCAAAAAGTTCAACTTTTGTCTCGTCAGTCCAGAGTATTGTCCCCAAATTCTTGGGAATCAACAAGATGTTTTCTAGCAAAATTGAGACGAGTCTTTATGTTCTTATTCCTCAGCAGTGACTTTCGTTTTGAAACTCTGTTATGCAGGCCATTTTTGTCCAGTCTCTTTCTTATGGTGGAGTCATGAACACTCACCATAACAGAGGCAATTGATGCCTGCAGTTCATTGAATATTGTCGTGGCATCTTTCGCGACCTCTTAGATGAGACATCACTGCGCTCTTGGGGAAATTTTGGTCGGCCACCCATTCCTGGGAAGGTTTACTACTGTTACATGTTTTCGCCAATTGTGGATGATGGCTGGAGTCCCAAAGCTTTAAATATGGTTTTATAAGCTTTTCCAGACTGATAGATCTCACTTTGTTTCCCATTTGTTCCAGAATTTCTTTGGATCGCGGCATGAAGCCTAGCTTTTGAGGAACTTTTGGTCTACTTCACTTTGTCAGGCAGGTCCTATTTAAGTGATTTCTTGATTGAGAACAGGTGTGGCAGTAATCAGGCCTGCATGTGGCCTAGAGAATTAGAACTCAGCTTCCCAAACATATGATAAACCACAGTTAATCTATGCTTTAAGGGGGGGCAATCATTTTTGTCACACAGGGCCCTCTAGGTTTGCATTTCTTTTTGCCTTAATAAAGACCTTCTTTTAAAAACTTAATTTTGTGTTTGTGCTACCTCATCTAATATTTAAATCTGTTTGGTGATTTGAAACATTTCAGGCTGGTTTCACATTAGCGCTTTTTAAGCGCACGCACGGCCGGGGGTAGCTCCGCCCCCGAGCCGGCTCTCTGCCCGGCGTGCCCGCCCCTTGCTTGTAGCGCCGCCTCCTAGCGCACAGCGGCGCCTGCGATCGGCGCACCCTATCTTTAGCATAGGGTGCACAGATCGTGCGTAGGCCGTGCGCTAGTTGCGCTTTGACCTGCGCTGCGCACTTTTGACGGTGCGCCGTGCGCGCCAAAATCAAACTTTTCGGATTTTGGCGCGCACCGTCAAAAGTGCGCAGCGCAGGTCAAAGCGCAACTAGCGCACGGCCTGCGCACGATCTGCGCACCCTATGCTAAAGATAGGGTGCGCCGATCGCAGGCGCCGCTGTGCGCTAGGAGGCGGCGCTACAAGCAAGGGGCGGGCACGCCGGGCAGAGAGCCGGCTCGGGGGCGGAGCTACCCCCGGCCGTGCGTGCGCTTAAAAAGCGCTAATGTGAAACCAGCCTAAGTGTGACAAACATGCAGAAGAACAGGAAATCAGGAAGGGGCAAACACTTTTCCAACAACTGTACAAGTTGGCAGGAGAGTGGTGTTATACAGGTGGTATCAGGATTTCCTTGTTTTGAATTATGAAATAATACAGTATAATAAAGCTTCAATATTACCGTTTGTATTAATAGATGTAATAATAAGCCATGTATCAGTACTTCCATCTAAACACATAATGATTAATGCATCACAAAGTCTTATGTATATTCCAAATGTACAAAATGATCGAATATCTTTCCAGAGACATCATATCACAATGTGAGTACTGGGTTATGACGTTTTTACACTGGAAACATGGTCAAAAATCTAAAGGACACACACAGGCTTCAATGAACATCAGGTCAACTGGGAACTGTGGACACAATATCTGAAAAAAAGAATTCTGAAAATGTCTTTTCACATTCACTATTCCTTTTTGGGATCAAGTATCTGTACAACATTGTTGCCCAATAGGAATATTTCTTCACACTAAAAGTACTAGTCACAGTAATTTGTCACACTTAATTTCTTTGCATTTTAGATCATAGAGAAAATTCCCATTACTCCATTCCCTGTGCTGCAGCCTACTTGCTAAGAACACAACTGTTCCAAACGATGATAAAAGGGATGAATCCTAATAAAGACACATCCCGTATTATGGGTTCTTATCCCAAGGGATGTTTTTTTGGCCACTTATGACCAGAGAAGACAATGATCTGTGCAATATTTGTCTTCTCTTCCAGATGATTTATAAGCCATCTCCGATGGCATACATTGTGGATAATCATCATTACTTATACAGTAATCTCCTGCTTGTCCTTTTTATAAACACATTCATATCTCAAGGGACAAAAGTTTGCTTTCATTACAAGTGATCGTGTTGTACGACATGAAAGACAAAACTGTTGTAAATGACACGGTTTATGAAAAAAAAGAACATTATGACCTACTCAGAAGGTCCAACTATAGAAAGCCCTCATAAAATCCAAATAATTAAAGACATTATGAAGCGTTAAAGTTCTCTGACATAACGGTAAGGACTTGGAAACTTTTTATGAAGGACAGTCAAAAAATAAAGAAAAAGCCTAAAACACCTTACAAAAATATTCACCATTCGTTTATTAACTTCTTTTCACCGGAGAACCCATTTAACGCCTATCCAAAGAATGTTTATTATTATTGGAGGGTTTCTGAGCACTGAGTCCTCCACCAATATGTAGAGTGGCATATTACAAAGATTTTTTATTTTAATGTGTACCATCGATTTCTGAAATATAAATTAAAATGATGGTTACACAGTAAGGATTTCTTTTAGTGAACTCATTCTTCAATCAAGAATATTTTGATAATAAAGGAAACAGACTCATAGGTCAAGACTTATTTCTTGCCAACATGACACAGTAAATACACTACAGAATTTTCAACCCACTGGTGGCAAATAAAACAAAGTGGATTGACACGTAGACACTTGCATAAGGCTTTTTTCCCGTGCTAATTTTTCAACTGTTAGTAAATGTTGAATACGTGTTCCTGCCAATACACAGAGGAGAAAATAAGTATTTGATACACTGTTGATTTGGCAAGTTTTCCCACCTACAAACAATACAGAGGTTTGTAATTTTTATCATGGATACACTTCAATTGTGGGAAACAATCCAAAAATTAAAAAAAAAAAAAATTACATTGTATGATTTTTAAATAATGAAATTGAATTTCATTGCATGAAATAAGTATTTGATACAATAGAAAAACAGAACTTAATATTTGGTACAGAAACCTTTGTTTGCAATTACAGAGGTCCGACGTTTCTTGTAGCGTTTGATCAAGTTTGCACACACTGCAGCATGGATTTTGGCCCACTCCTCCATACAGATCTTGTCCCAGATCTTTCAGCTTTTGGGGCTTTCGCTGGGCAACATTGAGTTTCAGCTCCCTCCTAAGATTTTCTGTTCTGTAGACTGGCTATGACACTCCAGGATCTTGAAATGCTTCTTATGGAGCCACTCCTTAGTTGCCCTGGCTGTGTGTTTTGGGCCTTTGTCATGCTGGAAGACCCAGCCACGACCCATCTTCAATGCTCTTACTGAAGAAAGGAGGTTGTTGGCCAAAATATCACGATACATGACTCCATCCATCCATCCTCCTTTCTATAAGGCGCAGCCTTCATGTCCCATTTGCAGAAAAGCACCCCAAAACTATGATGTCCCCCCCCACTATGCTTCATGGTTGGGACGGTGTTCTTTGGGTGGTGCTCATCCTTCTTCCTACAAACACAGTGAGTGGAGTTGATACCAAAAAGTTCTATTTTTGGTGACATGTGACCACATGACCTTTGGTCATGCCTCCTCTCGATCATCCAGATGGTCATTCGTGAATTTCAAACAGGCCTGAACATGTGCTGGTGGCGTGTAGTGTGTTACTAACGGTAATGTTTGACACTGTGGTCCCAGCTCTCTTCAGGTCGTTGACAAGGTCCTCCCATGTATTTATGGGCTGATTCATGACCTTTCTCAGAATCATCCTTACCCTATGAAAGCAGATATTGCATGGATCCCCAGACCGAAGAAGATTGACAGTCATGTTGTGTTTCTTCCATTTTTTAATAAATCGCACCAACAGTTGCTGCATTCTCACCAAGTTGCTTACCTATTGTCCTGTAGCCCACCTCAGCCTTGTGCAGGTCTACAATTTTGTACCTGGTGTCCTTAGGCAGCTCTTTGGTGTTGGCCATGGTGGAGAGGTTGGAGTGATTGATTGTGTGGACTGGTGTATTTCAAACAGATAAGTTCAAACAGGTGCATTTAATACAGGTAATGAATGCAGAGTAGGAGGGCTTCTTAACTTAAAGAAAAACTAACAAGTCTATGAGAGCCAGAATTCTTCCTGGTTGGAAGGTGATCAAATACTTATTTCATGCAATAAAATGGAATTTAATTAGTTAAAAATCATACAATGTGGTTTTCTGTTTTTTTTTTCTTATTTTTAGATTCTTCTTTCACAGTTGAAGTATACCTACAATAAAAATTACAGCCCTCTCCATTCTTTGTAGGCAGGAAAACTTGCAAAATCTGCAGTGTAAAAAATATTTATTTTCCCCACTGTATCTAATAATATGAAAGGTGTCCACTCAGTCTAAAGAGGATTTCTCTAAGGTGGTCATTACTAAGCTTCCAAAAATATAGAATAAGGTCAGAAAAAGAAAAAAACAACAACATTATATTAAAGTTTATCGGTAAGTAGAGTTGTAGAGTGCCAAAAAACAATACTGAGCCCAACATTCGGCATAGCTTGATAACGGAGCATGTGATGTATCTTTAGGGAACGATCATTAAAGTTTCTATAATCTGTGATTGAAGATGCAAGACTTTGGGAAAGGAATTTCAACAGATATTCTATATTGTTATGCTCTATATGAAGGCTATAATTCTACAAAAAAAACAATGTACATAGCAATACGTTTTCAGATTTTATTTTTAGAAAGGTAATGAAAAAAATGAAAAAAAATGGGTGTTTTCTGGTTAAAATTAACAATAGGGCCACACTGGCTGGCATTAGAGGATGGTTTAGAACATCCCATATATTGGCAATTATACAACTGTAGTGAAAAGGTTGTGCATCTACTTGCAAAAAGAAAATTCTGTAGAATAAAAAGGTGAAATAAAGTTCAACAAAATAGAAATTAAAAAGCAGTACTACTTAACAGTGACGTATAAAGAGTCCATTGTTGTTCTGTGAGATTATAACTGGAGAAATACAAACTTACTTTATTGCATTTACTCCTGCTGGATAAAAACAATATAATTGTTAAAATTAGATTTAGTTACCAGTGAGAAGATCAAGGCTGGTGATTATTCTGATTTAGACACATTACAATGTCACCTTTATGCCAAAATGCTGGAAAATACTTACTGATATAGTCATGGAAGATGCCATCAGACAGCCACAGCAGCCCTAGGCCTTGGCAGAACTGTCACGGAGATCTCAGTGTCCCCCTCCCTTCTCCCTTCATGTTTGGATGTGTATCATCCATGGGATGAAAGTGGTCCACAATAAATTACCGAGGTGTCGCCTGGCAGAATGTTGCTTCCTAAACATGTGTCATGATTTGCAAAGGCAGGATGAGGACACAAATGAGACTCCAAAAGGTGAGTGTCTTGTAGAAAATGCTCCTGACATCAGAAAATGTGATCTTTTTGGCTGATTTGATCCACACTAGAAAAGCTATTTACAGCACATTAGGATGAATCCAGTGTGAAAATCATGTCACATTTTCCAATTGATCAGTTTCCTAGAACAAACCAATATGATGTTCCTCTAATACAGACAAAAGATCCTTCTACTGAATTACAACTCCCAGTAGGGAGTTACGGCTTACGGTAATTTTTTATTATTTTATATTGACTGTTTCTGACCTTGCCTGACCTTCTAACCATCAAGTCTAATCTGCCTACTGAGTTAGATTGACCTTCTGACCTCACTTTTGAGCTACTTTGTGGCTAATTCACCTTCCTTTTGACAAGCCATGTGGCCAAAAGTATATAAATAATCCTCCAAATTATTTGCACAAACAAATGCATTACATCAAGCACATTGCCTAAAGGGGGCTTTACACATAGCGATATCGCTAGCAATATCGCTAAAGCATCACCGATTTTGTGACGCAGCAGCGATATTGCTACATGTGATACTTACCTCCAACCGGCTTCCCCGCTGGCTAATGCTGATCGCGCACGAGAATGTCCTGGGCCGTTTCTTGTCGGCAGCTTCCTGCTGGCGCCGACGAGCGACGTGTGGACGTGGGACGTCATCATCGCCGCGTCTGACAGGTAAGTAACGACCGCTGCTGCGTCGCTGCTGAGATCTGCCTGTTTGGCAGCTCACTAGCGACCATTTAGCGATGCACCAGCGATCCTGACCGGGTCATATCGTGGTCGGGATCGCTGGTGCATCTCTAAATGTATCGGGGCCTTTACTCCTACTACCAAACCATCTCCACA
Organism: Dendrobates tinctorius; assembly: GCF_039654945.1. NCBI lineage: Eukaryota > Metazoa > Chordata > Amphibia > Anura > Dendrobatidae > Dendrobates > Dendrobates tinctorius. The sequence continues at coordinate 27,397,956 of NW_027361672.1, forward strand.
GACTTATCTAATGATAGTACGTAGTATAGTCGCGGCCAAAAGTTTTGAGACTGACAAATTTTGGATTTCACAGAGTTTACTTCTTCTGTCTTTTAGATCTTTTAGACGTTATTGTTTATCACAATTTCTGTGTTTCTTTTTGTCCACCCTCTTTTTGAGACTGGACTACAGGTCCTCAATGGAAATGATATCTTATGAGCTTCCTGGCCATGGACCCAAAACTTCAATATTTTATTCATTGAACAGTATGACGGGGGCTTCATCAGTGAAAATAACTGTTTTGAAAGTACAGGGTGGGCCATTTATATGGATACACCTAAATAAATTGGGAATGCTTGGTGATATCAACCTTCCTGTTTGTGGCACATTAGTATATGGGAGGGGGGAAACTTTTCAAGATGGGTGGTGACCATGGCAGCCATTTTGAAGTCATCCATTTTAGATCCAGCTTTATATCACCAACCATTCCAGTTTTATTTATTTAGGTGTATCCATATAAATGGCCCACCCTGTATATAATATATAGTGTATATAAATGTATATAAAAAAGAATAGAAAAAATGTACATGTCCATTTTTGCATACTTGTTTTACTAATCCAATTTGACAACCATGCAAGTCACACCTATGATGTGGCTTGCTGCCAAATTTCCTTTGTATTTTTAAAAAAAAACCAATCATTTCCCTTTCACAAAAAGAACTGAACAAGAAATTCTAAAAGTCACCACAGTCGCTTGACAAAAACAAGCACACCTTCCCTGACTGACATTGATTTTAGATAATGTTTTTTGGTAAGAAATATTGTGCTGCTTTGCTGTTGCTTTCTAATGCGCTAAGAATGAAGAAAAAAAGTGTAATTGTAATTCAAATTCAGCAGCATAAATGATAGCTCGGCAGCTACAATTCACTGATTAATCACATGGAGTCTGGCACTGCTGATGCTGGCACCTCTCGCACTATCATTTGAATCTGTGCATTAATTGTAGATCTTTAGTGCTGCACTTATGCTAAACATTGTCTGGAATAGTTGCCCAATGTCTTAGGGCTTCCTCTCCCAATGTCTATAGCTGAGCTGTGAGGTCTGTCGTACTCTAAGGGGGAGTTTCCACGTGGCGTATTACATCCGGATTTGCTGCGAATTGAACGCTGCGTACAGTCACAGAGTTTAATCCGCAGCGTCCAGATATTACAGCATAGTGGAGGGGATTTTATGAAATCCCGTCTCCACTATGCGTCCTAATACGCGGGTGACACACCCGCAAAACTGGACATGCGGCATGTCTGTTTACCTTGCAGAGATGCTCAATCTCCGCAAGGTAAATAGCCTACTCTATGTATACGATGAAATACAAAAAGAAGACACAGAATGACAAATGTGCAGAAATACCCTGCAGTAAAAAATATAACAATAATCAGCAAGTGCTGGTAAAAAGATGACAACAAATACAGGGTATTTAGTCAATACGTTTTTTCGCAAAAAAAAATGTATACCAAGCTTCACCACCACGTCAAGGTAACCCTTAATGGAACAGTCCCTATCTAATGTATTTAAAACCCGAATATGTGAACAGTGTCTAAATGAACAGGACCCAGACAGGTAACTCATAGTATGGGCACGTGGTGTAAGACAGCTTTTTATGTGCATGTCACACAAGAGAGGGGTGGGGTCTCTCAAACCAAGCATAAGCAAGGAAAAAATGGATTAAAAGCACATGTGACATGCACAAATGTTAACAAGTCGGTCGGACAGTGTTCACACCACCCACTGACTGAAATACAAAAAGAAGACACAGAATGACAAATGTGCAGAAATACCCTGCAGTAAAACATATAACAATAATCAGCAAGTGCTGGTAAAAAGATGACAACAAATACAGGGTATTTAGTCGATACGTTTTTTTGCAAAAAAATGTATACCAAGCTGCTCCACCACGTCAAGGTAACCCTTAATGGAACAGTCCCTATCTAATGTATTCAAAACCTGATCATGTGAACAGTGTCTAAATGAACAGGACCCAGACAGGCGCTTCATAGTATGGGCACGTGGTGTAAGACAGCTTTTTATGTGCATGTCACACAAGAGAGGGGTGGGGTCTCTCAAACCAAGCATAAGCAAGAAAAAAATTAAGGGTTACCTTGACGTGGTGGAGCAGCTTGGCATACATTTTTTTTGCAAAAAAAAGTATCAACTAAATACCCTGTATTTGTTGTCATCTTTTTACCAGCACTTGCTGATTATTGCTATATGTTTTACTGCAGGGTATTTCTGCACATTTGTCATTTTGTGTCTTCTTTTTGTATTCAGTCAGTGGGTGGTGTGAACACTGTCTGACTGACTTGTTCACATTTGTGCATGTCACATGTGCTTTTAATCTATGTATACGATGCAGCGATTCCGGATGTGTTTATTGAGCTTTCTGCTCCGTCCAAAGCGCAAGGAATGCGCGACGTGGAAACTCACCTGTCATGAACTCATTTTCTGCTTTACCAGTTGAGAGTTCCCCTTCCGTTCTCCCTCTGGTGGTGACAGGAGGTAGTGCGGTTGGTTTAAGTGGTAGTGATCTGCCACCTGATGAGGAAGATAACGATTGGATCTCTGGAGTGTCAGACTGGATATAAGACAGCTGACGCCCTATCCAGGTGCTGGTGATTCAGTCTGCTTCTCAGGTCCTGGACTTCAGCTCTCTTCCAGTCTTCTCAAGTTAAGTTTGTTTTTTGCTAATGTTCACACTTGCGCTTGTTGGTCAATTCAGTTTTTTGTGTAATCAGCCTGCCCCTGCTGGGGCTATGCTGAAATTCCACTCCTATTAATCAGTATTTGCCAATCTGCTTTTTGTCCCTTATTAGATTGGCCTCTTTTTTGCTCTGTCTCAGAATATTTCAGAGTGCTGATATAGATTTAGAAGTCTAGTGACTTCAGGGTTAAGTTTGCTATCAGAAGTGTTGGACAATCTTTTTGTAGGTTTTTTTTGGCAGATTGCAGACAGTGTCTTTCCTTTTCTGTCCTTTTTAGTTAGCCGGGCCCCATCGTTTGCTCAGCCTATTTTCCTGCCTTTGTTTGCATTTTCATCTTGTTTCATCGTCAATACATGTGGGGGGCTGTCTTTCCTTTGGGGTCTGCTCTGGGGCAGTTAGTTTTCCTCTTTTCCTGCTTTAGGCTTATGTAGTTCTCCGGTTGTGATGAGGCGTCGAGGACCAACGTAGGAACGCTCCACGACTGCTGCTAGCTGTGCGGTTAAGATCAGGGATCTGCAATCTGCATAGTTACCAACTTCTCTGGTTTTCTGAGACTTAGCTTGTTGTCTTTTTTTCCTCCTCGGTTTCCCATTCATAACACTCACCCTTACTATCCTAAATCAGCCTAAAATGGCTGCTACATTCCCTGCCTTGGATTTTATACAAGCTATGATAGTCCCTCCCAATAGGCTACTTTATATCATGTGATGCGATAGCTGCAAGCCATTATTGGAAAACCCACATGGCTGCGTTTTTCATATCATAGGAGTATAAAATGGCTGATGTAATCTTTTATAATGTGAAAAATCCAGATGGGCATCTTTTTTTCCACCATCACTGTTGCTTCGCTACACTTTCTATCTGTCAATCTTCTAAAGAGAACTCTCTTTGGTCCAAACAGTGTGATGTTACTGTTCTGCCTGCTAAGTACAAATGAAACTTCAAGTTTAGCTATTTGATAGCAACTTTACAGAAAGACTGTAATTTGCATACTGACCAATGTATGGCATACAAAGCACTTTATTTTTGTTTGTTTCAGGGTAAATAATAAAAAAAATATTTTTTTTTGTGTTAAGTCCTCTTCAGAGTGATGAAGGAAAAGACCAAGTAATGCAAAATTCACAGCAGCGCTTATTGTCCAGAGGTGATATTGTATGTGGGCTGTTGTGGATTTGTGTGCCAGGGCCGTATTTTAGTCCCAGCCCCGCCCGTGTTATAGGCAAGACATTGAGAGGGATCTTAATCTATTCCATTTTTATCTATTACTCCAGCCATTGTCTCTGTTTAATAAAGTTTGCAGGTACATGTAAACCAACAACATTTTTCCTATAAAAATGTTGTCGGTTGCCATATGTAACATGTGACGGTTCAGTCCCTGCCAAAATTTCCAATTCTTTGTTCCTATAGCATAATGGTAAAAAGGAATTCCTAAAGCCCACGTAGCCAAAAACAAACAGAAACCCCCAAAACTGCCTATTTGGCAGTGCTACTGGAGGGGGCTACACACTGGCCAATCAGTGGTGCTTTGTACTGGTCCATTGCTTTGTTCTTGGTCAATTAGCAATTCTATGTGATCAGATATGATTGCTCATTTGTTTGCTAGCAAGGAGGAAACAGACCACCATCCTGATTTGGAGGACAGAGCATAAGTGAGCTATTCAGAATAAATCTGCTGAGTACGCAGGTACATCGGGAAGAATTACAATTTTAGTGTGAATTTTTAATATTAGAAAGAAACACTTCTATCTGCTTCAAATGCAGATCCTATAATATCACAAGCTGGTGGCTTTTTGCATTAGTGACGGAGGATTTATCATTTACTTTTTGCACACATATCACCTTGAGGTCTGTTATCCAAAAAAACTGTGCCAAAGTCATGAAAAAAACCACACACAAAATTAGCATATCGTTTTGTAGCCCGTTTCAGTATTTGGCTTCATTTGAAGAACAGCATAAACTCAAAACAAGGGGAACTGCCAATTCTTTTCGATTATGGCTATGTGCATTTAACAGTAAAAAGAATATGGTTTTCTTCCAATATCCAAGCAATCAAAATGCTGTAAACAGTCATAATTACTCAGAATTGTAATGCTATAAATTAGAGCATATTAGAAAGGCATCGCTTTTCATGGGATATCTGCTCCGTTACAAATAATGAACCAAAGACTCTGTGTAATAACTGTCTGAGCAACATTTACGCAGCTCACAAACGGGAAATGACAGAAACACAGTTGAAAACCGTGATATGGATAGAAAGACTCTGATGATCATTACTCACCACACTAAAAGAGTATCAGTCACTAGGTTTTTGCTACTCCATCTGAGAGCAGCATTATGTAAAGTTAGATTCCCTGATTCCAGTGATGTGTCACTTACTTGGCTGTTAACCTGGCCAATTTTGGACTCCCTCCCTTTGATGTGCGCAACGGCGCTGAGTCCACATCTTTTCTGACACAAGTCAGCTGTTTTGAACAGCTGAAATGTGCTCTAACGGCCGCGGGTGAAATCGCGATCCAATCACGGTTAACCCGTTAAATGCTGCTGTCAATCTCTGACAGCATCATTTAATTCAAACTTCCAGAAAGCGAGCCGGAAATCCTGCCAATCAGTGTGTGATGACCGTCTGGTGCGAGTCTGGACTGCAATTGAGACAGCACCCCGAGCAACCCCGAGACCCTTTACACCTATAAGGGATCTGGAATTACAGCAGAGCCCAGGAGGTAGCTGTCTGTATAAGAGCAGCGAACCAGAGCAGGACGGTCGCCTGAAAGGGATAAATTAATGGAACCGAAGGAGTAGTCAGGAGTCCAAGTCTAAACCAGGCGGGCGGCAGAGGTACAAAATCGGCAGACAGTAGCAGAGTCAAAATCCAGGCCAAGGTTAGAGTCTTAAACCAGGAGGGCAACAGAGGTACAAAATCGGCAGGCAGTAGCAGAGTCAAAATCCAGGCTAAGGTCAGAGTCAGCAATAGCAAATAACACACCAGCACACTGGGGAAAACAAGACTATATCTGGTGGCCTGCAAGACAGGCCTCAAGGTATTTGAAGGATCAGGCTATCCCTCACAGGCTCACAGTCTGATAACCTCAATTGGACCGCCCCCAGAACCAGGCCAGATGGCGATGCACCAACCCCTTCATGACTGACAGAGGAGCGGAGCCTGCGCCCACCAGTTGCCTGCGCAGGAGCCCCTTCTCTGTCACCACCATCACCCACGGGCAAACCACGGTCCCAGTGGCTGAGGCAAAAACAGCTGTCCCCGAGTCTGGCGGCGACATGACAGTCCGGTGCCTCCCAGTGGCCGAAGCAGGATCAGCAGTCCCTGAGTCTGACGGCGACGTGACAGTCCAGCGCCTCCCAGTGGCCGAGGCCAGAACAGCAGTCCCCAAGTCTGACGGCGACATGACAGTCCGGCGCCTCCCAGTGGCCGAGGCAGGAACAGCAGTCCCCGAGTCTGACGGCGACGTGACACGGTGTCTTTGTCACATAAACGCTGGTCACAGATGGGTTGGCATGACAACCAGAGGACTCCAGCAGACTACTATGCGTGTCATAGCCAGATTGCTATGAGCAACGCCCGGTGGTCGGCGCTCGTAGCAAGTGAGCATTTCTGCTACATACAAGCGATCTGAGCATCGCCTGTATGTAGCATAGCCGATCAGACAAGTAAAGCTTCTAGTCTCCCATGGAAACTATTGAAGCATGTAAAAAGTAAAAAAAAAAAGTTTTTAAAAATATTAAAAAAATAAAAATAAAAAGTTGAAATCACCCACCTTTTGCCACATTCAAAATAAAATAAAAACATTAAACATATTTAGTATTGCAGTGTTCAGAATCACACAATCAATATAAAAAAAAATAAAAAAAAAAAATAATTAACCCGATCATTAAACGGCGTAACAAGAAAAAAAAGTCAAAACACCAGAATTATGTTTTTTTGGCCGCAGCAACATTGCATTAAAATGCAGTAACGGCAAATCTAAAGATAGTATCTGCACCAAAATGGTATCATCAGCTTGGCGTGCAAAAAATAAGCCCTCACCCAACACAAGATCATGAAAAATGGAGACAACACTACGAGTATCGGAAAAAGGCAAAAATTTTTTTTTTTTTTTTTTTTAACAAACTTGAATTTTTTTTCACCACTTTAATGAAAAAAAAACCTAGACATGTTTCATGTAGAGTTGATTGAATATCTTCAGTTCCCCGCTTATTCGTTAAGCTATAGCGCTTGTCAAATAAGCTACAGTGGGAAACCGGCTTAATGGATCCCTCCGGCTGAACAGCTGATCGCCATCAAAGATGCATGTGTTGCGGCTGTGTAAGGAGGTGGCCGGTCCCCTCAGTTGTGCCTCCTCCTCCTCACGTATGACCCCTCGTGCACTTTGTGTACTGTGATATAATGTATTACGTATGTTGAGCTGTGTTTGTCTGGTCCTAATGTAATGTATATGCTGTATTTGTATTGTAATATATTGGGATGTTTCCATTTAAGTGTGAATAATGTTCCTATGTGTGTCACTATTATAGCGACATGGCCAGAAATAGTTTAACTGATGGGCTGGTCCAGCAGCAGTAGGGAGGCTGGACTTGCAGCCACAAGTGGACAGAAAGCTAGTGCTTCCTGAGAACTGCCTGGGACTCTGGCCAGGGTAGACGTGTTTCAAGATGGGCGCATTGCCAGACCCTCAGACGAGAGAGGTCTGTTGCCCTGGACATCAAGGAATTAAAGGACTCCTGTGACTCAGGAAGGGTCCCGAAGACAAAGAAGGCTAAAAACTAAAATACGGGTCCCAGGACTCTGGAAGGGCCCCCGCTTTTGATGGGGTTATCCCTGGTGTGTGGAATTCCACTATTCTTTGGCTGCTGCAACTGCTGTGGGTGCAGATGGAAAACATGACAGGGAGAGAGGAAAACCAGTATTGTACTTGTGCCTTTATTCTTCATCACTGTTCAATAAAACGTTCTTCTGGACTCTATTTGCCTAGACTGCTGTGACCCAAAGAGAAGGTAATCTGTGGGGAAAGAACTGTGTTGGATCCATCTGTCTATGTGCAAGGGACTGGGGGGTTCTCACTGATAGTGTGCTCAGTGGTATCTTTAAATAGCCTGCCCACCACTACACCCCTCCGATGCCCTTGTTACAGCTGTGTCACAGTCAAACCACAAGCATGGAGAGCCTGTGTGTTGGGCACTTTCTTTGCAATTTCACAGCACTTGGATTTTTTTTTCCTGTTTTCCAGTACACGATATGTCAAAACCAACGGACGTCGGGCCCTCAGACCATCCTCATGGAGTCGCTTTCTAGCCATTTGTGCAGACACATGCACATTTGTGGCCTACTGGAGGTCATTTTGCAGGGTTCTGGCAGTGCTTCTCCTGTTCCTCCATGCACAAATGCGGAGGTAGCAGTCCTGCTGCTGGGTTGTTGCCCTCCTACTGCCCCCTCCACATCTCCTGGCCTGTCTCTTGGTAGCGCCTCCAGCCTCTGGACACTACGCTGACAGACACAGCAAACCTTCTTGCCACAGCTCGCATTGAAGTGCCATCCTGGATTAGCTGCACTACCTGAGACACTTGTGTGGGTTGTAGAGTCCGTCTCATGCTACCACGAGTGTGCAAGCACAACTAGCATTCAAAAGTGACCAAAACACCAGCCAGAAAGCATTGGTACTGAGATGTGGTCTGTGGTCCCGACCTGCAGAACCACTCCTTTATTGAGGGTGTCTTGATAATTGCCAATAATTTCCATCTGTTGTCTATTCCATTTGCACAACAACATGTGAAATTGATTGTCAATCAGTGTTGCTTCCTAAGTGGACAGGTTGATTTCACAGAAGTTTGATTTACTTGCAGTTATATTCTGTTGTTTAAGTGTCCCCTTTATTTTTTTTGAGCAGTGTATATGTCATGCCGTTTTGGTAGTTTCTCCCTGGATGCAGTAGCTCTGGGGCAGTCTTGGAGGCAGGACTTAGGCTGGTTTCACACTTGCGTTTTTTTGCGCTGTATTTTAGCGCTAAAAAACGCATGCGCTTTTTTCCCCTATATTTTGCATGGGATGCGCTTATGTGCGCATACACATGCGTTTGTATGCGTTTTTACACGCATGCGTTTTTTTGTGGTGTGCGCTCGGGCGCACAAAATGCATCCTGTTGCATTTTTTGGGCGTCCGACTTGCCTCAAAAAAACGCATGCGCGCAATGCGCTTTTTTACAGCAAAACACCCATTATAAGTCTATGGGTGCGCATATGTGCGCATTGTCATGCTCATGTATGCGTTTTTTTGCGCATGTGTTATTTTGTTGACCATTGGTTAGACAATGGAAATTAGGGGTTTGGGTTAGAGTTAGGGTTAGTTAAGGGGGTTTAGGGTTAGGGTTAGTATGGTTTGGTTAAGGGTTTAGGGTTAGTTAGGGGTTAGGGTTATGGTTTGGGTTAGGGTTAGTAGGGTTTGGTTAAGGGTTAGGGTTAGTATGGTTTGGTTAAGGGTTAGGGTATGGTTTGGTTAAGGGTTAGGCTGTGTGCACACGCTGCGGATTAGGTGCGGATTCATCCGCGCGGATTTTGTAAAATCCGCAGGCGAAACCGCAGGTCAAAAGACCTGCGGTTTTACCTGCGGATTGCTCTGCGGTTTTGTCCTGCGGTTTTTCATCTCCTCAATAGAGGAGATGGCAAACCGCAGGAGAATCCGCAGAAAGAATTGACATGTCAATTCTTTCTGCGGATTGAAAACCGCAGATAATCCGCGCGGAAAATTCCGCACCGTCTGCACTGCGGTTTTTGATTCCCATAGGGAATCATGGTACTGTACACTGCAGCAAAAACTGCTGCGGGTCCGCAGCGGCCAAAACCGCTGCGGAACCGCAGCAAAATCCGCAGCGTGTGCACACAGCCTTAGGGTTAGTAAAGTCATGGTTTGGGTTAGTGTGAGGGGCCAACTAATGTTGGAAAAAACGCAAACACGGTAAAAACGCACTAAAAACGCATACAAACGCATAAAAACGCTGCGTTTTTTTCATGCATGCGCATAAAAATGCTTGAAAAAAACGCAGCATTTGTATGCGTTTTTTCCATGCGTTTTTTTCCGGGAAAAACGCTCTGCAAAAAAAATTAAGTGTGAAAGTAGCCTTAAAGGAGTTTTCCCACTAACCAAGTTCATTTTAATCAATAGAAAAATAATTTCTACAACTGGATGTATTTAAAAAAAAATGTTAAAAAAAAGTTCATGTGCGGAGATAATCTTATAACTGTGCCCCTGCTGTGTACTGTGCAATGGCTGTGTCTGATTGTACAGGAACATAGTGTGACCATACCATATCTCCTGAGCAGGGGAGGAAGCAACAGAGTATACAGACATTATAACACAGGATCGCAAATGATTCTTTAAGGTAAAACATTTTTAAAAACAGGCAGGGAAATGCTTTACCCCACAAAAAGATTCAGCTGTGATCCCATGCTGCCTGTCTGTATACTTTCTTTTGCTTCTTCCCCTGCCCAGGAGGAGCTGTGGTATTATCAGATCATTTACCTGTACGGTCAGACACAGTCATTATACAGTGCACAGCAGGGGCACATTTATAAGATCATCTCAGCACAGGAATAATTTTTTAAACACATCCAATTGTGGAAGTTATTATTTCAAGATGTATTTATTATGCAACTTTAAAATTAAGTTTGTGGGAAAACCCCTTTAACCTCTTTCCGACCTTAGACGTACCGAGTACGTCATACGAGTACGTCATACTGGGTATGTCATGGCTAAAATGCGGCACTATGACAGATTTTGTGGTGATCGCATTCATCTGCTGGCGCCATCTTCAAGCAGGGCACATGGCAGCAGCCCGGGGGGTGTCGCCACCCCGCCTCCAGCAACTACGATTGCTGTGATTGGCTGTTCAATTCTAGACAGCCAAATGCAGTATTTCTCAGTGTTTCAGGCAATCAGATCATAGGCTAGAGCCTACCAACCACAGTGTCACTAGGGCCAGCTCTGATTGGTGCAATAGTCGATGACATCAATCGCACAGAGGCGATATGACCAGGCAGTGACCACCCTGTACTTCCTAATTTTAGCTGAAGATTTGGACAGAGTGGTCACTCTGTCCCTCTGTGCGCTATGCTGGGGCTTGTGGTGCCAGAGAAGCCTGTGCCAACACAGATCTTGCTGCTGCTTCCTGTGCATTGCTGCTCCTGCTGAAAAAAAGAGGAAAGAAGAGTTCCTAATCCCTGATCTTTGCCTGATCTTTCCTAATCCTCCCAAACCCCCTCTACCCTCTTCCCCTTCTCTGCCACCTTTCTGCCGCAGAGCGCTGACTCAATAGCTCGACTTTTGGCAGCTTTTTTCATGCGACTGGTAGCCGCCGAGCGCGGATCAGTGACGCAAATCACTAATCTGAACTAGTGTGCATTGTTCTCCACAACTTTTTTTTCACTGTTGTTTTTTCTCCTCCTCTGCTCTAATTTGTGTGTGCGTCTTACAGCCGTCCACCGCTGGTTGGTCATGAACATCACTGAATGGTATGTGCCTTTTTTTTTTTTTTAAGAATAACAAAAAATAAGTTAAATTAGTTGATAGGACTACATTATCGACAGTAAAAATATAATGTAGTAATCATCAGCCGTCGAGCGCTGATCACTGAGGCAAATCAGTGATCAACCTCCTGTTTGTTTCTTTTATTTTAAAGAAAAAAGAATAAAATTATTTAGATTAGGGAAAGTAAAAATAAATCATTGTACTCCTCATCTATTGCAGTATTTTTTACTGAATAGAGATAGGGTTAGTCTCAAAGCGCACAGGAAAAAAAGAATTACTTCCGTGTGACCGTCCTAGAGCCGTCGACCATTGATGAGCCACAAATCACTGATCGACTTCGGCTGTTTTTTTTTCATTTTTTTGTGTGTGTAAAGAGAGGACAAAAAAGTTTGAGTAGATGATCGGATTCGATTTGTTCCTCTTCTTCCTCGTCCCAAACCCGGTATTCAGCGGAGACGTACGCCTTTCGTGCCTCCGACACCAACAGTGAAGGAGAGGATCTCACCTTCCTTTATTTTTCCGACTCCTCCTCTTCCTCAAATGATACTGAACTGCTACATAGACGCTCCACGACAGAAAATGAACCAGCGCCCACCGTTGCTGACCCCATATGGTTCTTACTCCCTGAAGACTATGAGACACAGATTCCTCACTTTGCAATCAGGAATCCAATTTGACACCACCGGCTTCACAAAAATAAGTATTTTTCTCTGAGGATTTTGTAAACCTCTCAGTGGTTGAGACAAATTTGTACGCCCAGCAATATTTGGTACAAAACCACCATCATTTTCTAACTGGATCCCTGTAGACGCGGGAGAAATTTTGACGATTTGGGGCCTGATTCTTCACATGGGGTTAGTGAAGCCAGAACTTACACAAAATTTCAGCTCTCCAATATTGTCGAACACTCCACCGTTCCGCATGGCCATGACTCAAACGTTTTGAGGCCATCCACAAATTTTTGCATTACAATGATAATACATGGTGTCCTCCCCGAGATGACTCCAACTTTGACAGACTTTTCAAAGTTCATCCTGCCATTGAGCACTTCAGCAAAAAGTTTGCTAAGGTGTATTTTCCCTAAAGGGACATGTGCATGGATGAGTCCCTAATCCATTTCAAGGGGAGGCTCACATTCTGACAGTACTTGCCCAGCAAGAGGGCCAGGTACGGAATTAAGCTGTACAAACTGTGTGAAAGTACCTCAGGGTACACCCACAAATTTATGGTTTATAAAAGGAATGACTTTCAGACTGAACCCCCTTAATGCACCATCATAGGAATGAGTTGGAAAATTGTGTGGGATTTGGTGTACCCACTGCTAGATCAAGGTTATCTCTAGGTAGATAAACTTTTACATGAGCATCCCACTCTTTAAGTCCCTCTCTAACAGAGTTACCGCAGCCTGCAGTGCTGTCTGCAAAAACCAGAGAGGACTCCCTAAGACGCTTATTGGAACATAGAACCACCAGAGGAGACAAAAGCGCCAATAGAGTCTTATTCGGTGATGGTTTAAAATTAAAATTTAGTTTGCACTCACCTAATATTCCACTGTGTTAAAGCATACAGGACTCAGAGTCGACAGCCACCACAGATCCACAGGTCAAGTCACTGACCGATTCAAAGTATCAAATTGGAAGAGACGTGGATATTACCCACGCTGCTGTAACAATAACGATTCAGGGGTGTAGGTGATAAAAGAATATATTTTATTCTCCATCCTCAACACATTTCGATGCAGACATACAGTATATGAAAACAGTATGTAGAGATATTGTATATTTATGCATCTCCTGAGGAAGAAGTCTTACGAACTTCGAAACACGGTGAGGATAGAGAAAAAAATATCATCTTTTATCACCTACACGCCTGGATCCTTAATGTTACAGCAGCGTGGGTAATATCCACATCTCTTCCAATTTGATACTAAGATGCGAATTGTGCAGCTGCTCAGAAAGGGCATTGCAGAACCCAATGTAACGAAAACATGCTGGTGGTCAAGAACTAGGACAAGAGGGATGTCTTTCTTGACCACCATACATTGTGATGGCAGCACCTCCACTACTGTGTGAGGTACCTCTACACAGGTCCACAAACCACACTGTGTACTGGGGTACAACAAGAAAAAGTGGGGAGTTGATCTCTCTGATAGTGTCCTCCAGCAATATTGTGCCATGAGAAAGGCCATGGTGTGGCACAAAGAGCTGTCCGTGAACATCATACATATGGCAATGTACCATGCTTTTGTGCTATCAGGATGTGCAGGCCAGACATCAGGTAGTGATTAAAGCTCTGATATTTGGCAGTCAGGAAGGAGCAGGCCCCAGTATTTCCGGAAATGAAGGTGCTCATATCGTACCAGGCCAACATTTTGTTGGTGAGGTCCCTCAGACTGCAAAGAAAGGAAGGTCAGAAAAAAGGTGCTGAGTCTGTTACAAAAGTGGGATACGCAAGGACACCATTTGGCAATGCAACACCTGCCCCAACAAAACTGGCCTGTGTATAAAAGAATGCTTCAGACTGTACCACACATCAATGGACTACAAAATTAATTTCTGACTTGCACTACTCACATATGCCAATGTGACGCACATTACACAACTCACGTATGCCAACCTGATGCACTCTACACAATTTACGTATATGCCACAACATAAAACTCACATACCAGGAAAACACTAGATTAACTACAACATAGGGGGGGTTTCCTACTATTTTGACACATCAGGGACTCTGCAAACGCAACATGACGCCAGCAGACCATTCCATCAAAGTCTGCATTCCAAAACATCACTCCTTCTCTTCTGAGCCCTGACGTATGCTTAAATAGTAGTTTTCTCCCACATGTGGGGTATCAGTACTCAGGAGAAATTGCACAACAACTTTTGGAGTCCAATTTCTCCTGTTACCCTTTTTCACGGCTCTGCTTTATGAACTTCTGTGAAGCACTAGGGGGTTCAAAGTACTTACCACACATTTAGATGAGTTCTTCAAGGAGTCTAGTTTCCAAAGTGGAGGTTTCCACTGTTTAGGCACATCACGGGCTCTCCAAAAGCAACATGGCGATTGCTAAAGATTCCAGCAAATTTTGCATTCAAAAAGTCAAATGGTGCTAATTCCATTCCAGCAGTGCTGTGCACCGAAACAGTAGTTTTTCCCCTCACATATGGTATGAGAACTGAGGAGAAACTGCACAACTACTTTTGGTGTCCAATTTCTAATGATACCTATGTCAAAATAAAAAAATTTGGGGGTCTAAAGTAAAATTTTTGTGAAAAAAAGTTAAATGTTCATTTTTTCCTTCCACATTCCAATAATTCCTGTGAAGCACCTGAAGGGTTAATAAACTTATTGAATGTGGTTTTGAGGACCTTGAGGGGTGCAGTTTTTTAATGGTGTCACTTCTGGTTATTTTCTGTCAAACAGACCGCTCAAAGTCACTTCAAATATAATGTGGTCCCTGAAAAAAAATGGTTTTGTAAATTTTGTTGGAAAAATTAGAAATAACTGGTTAATTTTCAACCCTTATAACTTCCTAACCAAAAAAAATTGTTTTAAAAATTATGCTGATGTAAAGTAGACATGTGGGGAATGTTATTTATTAACTATATTGGGGGACCTAGCTCTCTGATTTAAGGGCATAAGAATTCAAAATTTTAAAATTGCTAAATGTTCAACATTTTCGCCAAATTTCCGTAAAAGTCATATCAAAGAAATTTTACCACTATTATGAAGTACAATATGTCATGAAAAAATCAGAATCAATCTCAGAATGAGTGGGATCTATTGAAGCGTTCCAGAGTTATTACCTCCCAAAGTGACAATAGTCTGAACTGCAAAATTTGGCCTGGTCATGAAGATGCAAACAGCTTTGGGGGGTAAAGGGATTAAGCATCTCTATTTTGCCAATGGGGTGTTGGTATGCATGTTCACTCTATAAACAAGAAATGATTATGTCTCCTATACATATATATATTTTTTTTGCAGAACGCATTTGTACTAAAAAGTTAAGTGAAAAACTTTTTGTGGAGCAAACTTTCTCAACAAATGTAAAAAAGACATTCTTTTGGCACATGTTGAGCCTATTATAAACTATGGACACATTCCAGGTATATAAAAAGAGAATAGTGGGTGTTTGCCTAGTTCAGACATTGACAGCAATTTTCAGGGACAATTCGTGTGAAAGTATTGTTTTCTATGAACCCAGATTCAAATAGGTGCAGCTGCTGCTGTAGACAAAACAGGACCCTTTAAAAGGATGAATTAAAACTAAACTTTTTTCAGTGGGTTAACTCAACTATAGCGCTACAGTTATTATTTTCCAGAATCCTACACAGAAATATGCCTTTTGCAATTCATGGTTTCCATTGTAAAATACCAGAGCTATAGTATTGCAGATTCTACATTAAGGTCCCGATTCTTCATTTGCGTTTTATTTTTTTAAATTACTCTTTTTTTTTTTGTTGTTGTGAAATTTGTTGCCTTTTTTTGGTTCAAATTATACAAAATTTTGTGCAAAATAAAATATGCTCTTTATTATTGCCTTTAATACTTTTTAGTGCAAAAGTTGCACATTCTGATAAAAATATTAAGCAAAATTTTAGCAATTTTTTATGGTGTACATAACAGGAAGAATTGGAGTAAGTTGACCCAAAAAAAATTAGCAACATTTCAAAAGGTTAATGTCGATGTATGCCACCAACAAAAAAAAGAACAAAAACGAACAAATAATCACATATACTTGTAAAACAGCCTTTTAAAAAAGCGCAAATTAGAAGAACAATAACGTGTTAATGAAATCACCAAACACTACCATAGATAAAAAAAAAAGTTGCATATATAGTAATGATATGGACCGAACGAGCAAGCCAAAAAAGAACACAATTTTAAACTAGTGGTATAGTATAAATCAAAACATATCCTCATATTACAGAAACAAATATAGACATATACAGAGGTAGATAGATCGATAGACACTTGACAAAAGTCTAATGATAGAGCAGAAACATTGCAAACCTTGGGCATAGAATAATATCTTTCTAAGTTTTAGTGAAGGACGTGCTGCCTCCATTTTTGCTACTTAGATAGGCAAGATAGATTTATATACCCTTGTAGTAAAAAAAAAAAAAAAAGACTCGTAAAACACATTATGTGGTGACTTTATAAAAGTAAAATTAAAAAACGAATATCAGAATCACCAGGAAGGTAATGCAGGCACCATTTCCAATAGCGCTCAGCCAGCTACGGACTTTGCATAATATCAGTATATCAATAGGGAGATCGTCACTCTCTAACTATGTCATTACACAGTCACAATCATGATTCATCCTTATCTGCTTCCTCTTCATAATGAAATGTAAGGCTAGATTGTAGATCAGTTAACTCTTGTAATAGCTGTTCTTTCCAAGGTGTCCTTCACATTAGCTACTCATTAAAAAGAGTATCACTGTTATTTCATTCACTGCACACATCTGAAAAAAACGTCATTGGCACGCTAGATTAATATAGAAATGAAACAAAGGAAACAACAATCACTATTAAACACTGTATAGAATTTTTCAGTATGGAATATGTAATTACAGTAGTCCTTATGTAAAATGTAAAAATATATTTATTTCGGTCACATATTACTCGTGGATTCTGAAGCTGGGCTGAATTTGCTGCAGAGAGCCCACTGACTTATCAGGTTTGTCGGACTTTCACTGTAATATATTATCAAATGTTTTCTTGAGATTTTACTCCATATAAAATACAATTTATTATCGATGTTGTGTGACATTACTGCATGCATTGTTCTTGTATTATGAAGCAGTGTTTACATCCTCTGGGCTGACATCACTCTGGCCCTTCACCATATACTGTGACATCAGGTGCGCATTATTCCTGTAGGGCAAGGGTAGAGAAACTCAGGACCGAAAGCCATTTATGGCGGTTGATGACTTTCTATCTGGCCCCCGGGCAGATATCCGGGGACCACAGTGCTTAGGCCAGCAGCTGTATTTTGATAGCTACAGGCCAGTTAATTTCTTCTCGCTCTATGAGCAAACATACTGAACGCTGAGGTCCGAGCAATGAAAGATTATGTCCTGAAACCAGTTCCAGAGTCGAGTCCGGACATACTCTGTGGGCAGACTTTGCATGCAATGTGTGCGGCCTCCGAAAGATGGTGTAAATATCAAATGGCCCTTGGCAAAATACAGATTCCTCACCCCTGCTGTAGGGTAACAGCACCAACCTTCTGCTCTGACTCCAAAGTGTTTATTATTTATGTATTGCTACACCACTGTGACTACTATTCTAGTATTGAGGTTCTACATCACTCCCATGTGATGACATCACTGTCTTTATTATACATTACTGTTTGTAATCGCTTAATTATAACATCATAGTGTTTAGAATTACTGTACAGCTACATTTTCAAGATTATTGTCCCTGTTTTGTGAATCTGGAAGCTATGGCTTGGCCAATGGGTGCTTCTGCCACATACTACAAACCTGATACAACTTAGCGGATCCTGTTACAAATTTTTAATCGGATATATATATATATATATATATATATATATATATATATATATATATATATATATATAGTAAGGTAGCGCTAGTTATTCAGGTAGGGGATACTCACTAGGCAGCCAAATAACCAGATCCGGCATGGGTTTTCCATAAAACATCATCAGTTCATGCGGTTTATTCAGGCATCATAAACCATAAACAGCCACAGAAAGTTCATATCAACAGCATAGCGTCCATGACAGAACTCCACTTTGTTAAGCCTGTACTTACACAGGTTATGCAATGTCCATTGCGCAGGCTTTCTAGCCTCACAGTTATCACCCCGTCAGGGTTACCTCATTGTTGCTACATAATGTCTGTCCACTATTTCATCCTTCTCTACCAGATTTCTGAAACTTAACATGGACAAAACAGAATTCATCATCTTTCCCCCATCTCACGTGACCCCCCCAACGAACCTATCCATTACAGTAAATGGCTGCCCACTCTCCCCAGTCCCACAAGCTCGCTGCCTCGGGGTGATCCTTGATGCTGATCTCTCCTTCAAACCACATATCCAAGCCCTTTCCACTTCCTGCCGACTTCAACTCAAAAATATTTCACGAATCCGTTCATTCCTCAACCAAGAATCTGCAAAAACCCTAGTCCATGCCCTCATTATCTCTCGCCTTGACTACTGCAACCTCCTGCTCAGTGGCCTCCCCTCGAACACTCTCGCACCCCTCCAATCTATTCTAAACTCCGCTGCCCAACTAATACACCTGTCCCCCCCGCTATTCCCCATCTTCTCCCCTCTGTCAATCCCTTCACTGGCTCCCCATTGCCCAGAGACTCCAGTACAAAACCCTAACCATGACATACAAAGCCATCCACAACCTGTCTCCTCCATACATCTGTGACCTCGTCTCCTCCTCCTCGTCTCTCCGATCCTCACAAGATCTCCTTCTCTACTCCCCTCTTATCTCCTCTTCCCACAATCGCATACAAGATTTCTCTCGCGCATCACCCCTACTCTGGAACTTTCTACCACAACATGTCAGACTCTCACCTACCATCGAAACCTTCAAAAAGAGCCTGAAGACCCACCTCTTCCGACAAGCCTATAACCTGCAGTAACCACCAATCGACCAAACCGCTGCATGACCAGCTCTACCCTCGCCTACTGTATTTTCACCCATCCCTTGTAGATTGTGAGCCTTCGCGGGCAGGGTCCTCTCTCCTCCTGTACCAGTAATGACTTGTATTGTTCAACATTATTGTACTTGTTTTTATGTATACCCCTCCCTACATGTAAAGCGCCAAGGAATAAATGGCGCTATAACAATAAATAATAACAATAATAATAATAATACTCCACATGTTCATTCCCTCCCCTGGGAACTCTCAGATACTGGCAGCCATTACACACAGCCACTTCATGTGCTGTCAGGAAAGCAGCCCCATCCTCCAGACGAAACCTTCCACAACGGACCAACCGGGTCCAAGCATTCTCTCATGTGACCTACCCTGGCCACCTTATATGGTGCGTAGCCACGCCCACCGTATCACATGGCTATGACCTCATCGCAGGACCTTCAAGCACACTCACATAGTCTTTACTATAGGCATTTTCAAACACACCCCTAGGTGGATTTGTAGGTAGCTGGTTCTGCCCATCTCACCAGCTACCTGAAGGCTTCCCTAAGACATTGAAACAGAACCTCAGCAGTATCACTGCTGATCAACACATAAACAAGTCTTCATCCCAAGGCCACCTACCTTGGGATACATAACGATCATTTAGCATCCTGCCACTCATCCTCTCTCCTGGGACACCCACACAGCACCCCCTAGCGGACACAGTAGTCACTACACCACAATATATATATATACACACACACAGGACTGTCCAGATGGTGCATAAGTGGCGCCAATCGTTTCAAAGAAATTTTGTCATGATCCAGTGTTGGATCTGGCGGTATTAAAAGCACAAAGTGAACTTTTTTTACTTTGGTTAAGTTCAAAGGTGTTTTGTCTGTCCCCGGTGGTGGTTAGTGGTATTGCACCTTAGGTTAGGTTGCACTTAATTATGGTTCAGGTGTGACACTCTATAAATGGGTCTCAGGGTGTTCACTCACTGCTGGTGATATTTCTTGCTGAGTTATTGGAGAGCCTGGTGGAAGGATGGAGCTGGATTGGAGTCCTGCGCAGTCAGCCAGAGAGAACGAGTGCCAGCTAATGGTGTCTGCAGGAAGGACTGGCATGGCCTGGTGGAGTCGCAGTTTATGGTGTCGGCAGGAAGTGTGGGCATGGCTTAGAGGAGTGGCGACTAGGAAGAGGGTTGCACTCAGCATGCTCGACTTGGTTGCTGAGAACTGGACTCGAGCATGCTTGGATTCTTGGCAGAGGCTGGACTCATCTTGGGACTCTGTGTACTGGACTGCTGCAAGTGGTGATGGACTCTGCTCCCAGGCTGCATGATGGTGATGGATCCAGTTATGGTGATGGATCAGGGTGGAGGAGAAGATGCACACAGGTGGTGGGCTCTGTTGCTAGGAGCGTACGCAACAGAGCAAAGCTAAGTGGTGTTTCACCTGTATTGTCTCTTTCCTCATGTGTGTTGTTAGTGCAGTGGTGGGATTAGTCTCCGCACCGACCCATTCCCTAGTGAGGGTTTAGGGTCAGGGCGAGCAAGGGGTTAAGGTTCGCGTGCGGCGACAGGTGCGGAGCCTGTATAGGGAATGTTAGGAGTGCAGGGACACTGGCTCAGGGGAGCTTAGGAGGTCTCCATGTCCCCATTCCCTATCGCAGGGCCCACCATTGTTAAAGTTTCCCAGGTTCCTCCCTTATTATTTAAATGCGCCTTACTGGAGGCGGTGTTTCCAGAAATATATTTATAACGTGTAATACCTAAATTCGCCAGGTGGAGGCGGCGTATCCACCTGCACATTCTATTATTTAAATTCACCCCACTGGAGGCGGTGTATCCAGGGTCACGTGTGTTATGGGTTCGCCTTGCGGCATCATCTGCGACCTGACACACGTGATCATGACAATATCACCAGCCATACTTTTTTTTTCTGGTGAGCTTCGGCCATGTGGAGACCTGTGGTAATTGCTGCCGGGCCTCACTGAGGAGAGTGGCGAGCGGCATGGTGTGTTAGAGCCGCTGCAGCAGCAGTTATCAGGGTCTGGGGCCTCTGCTCAGATAACCAGAGAAACAAAAATGGCGGCTGCGGTCTGGCAAAAGCCCCTAGAGTCGCTGCTGGGGAGCGGGACTTGCTCTTACAGGGGACGCACCCAGGCAGGTGGGAGGAATGGTGCCCCACGGAGCTGCCTGGTATTCCCCGAGGTGAAGGGGTACGTCCCTGTAGTGAGCAGATTCGTGAATAGTCCGCGGGGCTCATGCCAAATCTTCAATGCCGCCCCTCCTGGTCGTGTGGAGGCGACCAGCGAGTGTATATATTTTCCTCCATATTCCTGCGGCTATGGTACTAAAACCCCCTAGAGTCGCTGCTGGGGAGCAGGACTGGTTCATGCAGGCGGGCGCACCCAGGCAGGTGGGAGGAATGGTGCCCCACGGAGCTGCCTGGTATTCCCCGAGGTGAAGGGGTACGCCCCTGTGGTGAGCTGACTGGTGTGATAGTCCGCGGGGTTTTACGCCAAATCTTCATACCATCGAAGAAGCCGCCCTCCTGGTCGTGTGGAGGCGACCAGCGAGAGTATATTTCCTCCATTTCCCGGTCCCCTTCTCCTCCTGGTGTGTGCAGCAGGTGTGCTGCGGGGGAGTAGGGACAAATCTCTACCCTCGCCATTAACCAACCCTAGGAGGCGCAGTCCTCATGGTGAAAGGGTTGGAGGGTGGTGTCCCTTGGTGAATTGCGGGGGTGTGAGTGTGGTGACACAGGGGGACGCCTCTGTTGTCAAGTCCAGAGTGAGTTCACCAAAAAATGACAAATGTATGTGTGCAATAAACGTTCAGGTCCGGACCTGTGTGTGAACGAGCATGTATGGGTGCCACCAAAAAACATCTTGTGGAAATGTGTTGTGGAGTCTGATCAGCTCTGAGCAAACCCACATTAACTCGTTCCCCAGGTCGGCGCTGTGGAGATGAGTGGTGCCTCCAAAAGGAACTTTGTTGCCAATATCAGCGGTGTTTGTCATAAACCTGAAGTTTCAGGTAGTGGTAGGGTGAACTCAGGGTCTGGGCGTCCCCGCTGTAGGTGTTTCCCTAATGAGGGGTGGTCTTGAGGGTCCAGAGGCCCCTCATTAAGGAGGGGGTACTGTCATGATCCAGTGTTGGATCTGGCGGTATTAAAAGCACAAAGTGAACTTTTTTTACTTTGGTTAAGTTCAAAGGTGTTTTGACTGTCCCCGGTGGTGGTTAGTGGTATTGCACCTTAGGTTAGGTTGCACTTAATTATGGTTCAGGTGTGACACTCTATAAATGGGTCTCAGGGTGTTCACTCACTGCTGGTGATATTTCTTGCCGAGTTGTTGGAGAGCCTGGCGGAAGGATGGAGCTGGATTGGAGTCCTGCGCAGTCAGCCAGAGAGAACGAGTGCCAGCTAATGGTGTCTGCAGGAAGGACTGGCATGGCCTGGTGGAGTCGCAGTTTATGGTGTCGGCAGGAAGTCCGGGCATGGCTTAGAGGAGTGGCGATTGGAAGAGGGTTGCACGCAGCATGCTCAACTTGGTTGCTGAGAACTGGACTTGAGCATGCTTGGATTCTTGGCAGAGGCTGGACTCATCTTGGGACTCTGTGTACTGGACTGCTGCAAGTGGTGATGGACTCTGCTCCCAGGCTGCACGATGGTGATGGATCCAGTTATGGTGATGGATCAGGGTGGAGGAGAAGATGCACACAGGTGGTGGGCTCTGTTGCTAGGAGCGTACGCAACAGAGCAAAGCTAAGTGGTGTTTCCCCTGTATTGTCTCTTTCCTCGTGTGTTGTTAGTGCAGTGGTGGGATTAGTCTCCGCACCGACCCATTCCCTAGTGAGGGTTTAGGGTCAGGGCGAGCAAGGGGTTAAGGTTCGCGTGTGGTGACAGGTGCGGAGCCTGTATAGGGAATGTTAGGAGTGCAGGGACACTGGCTCAGGGGAGCTTAGGAGGTCTCCATGTCCCCATTCCCTATCGCAGGGCCCACCATTGTTAAAGTTTCCCAGGTTCCCCCCTTATTATTTAAATGCGCCTTACTGGAGGCGGTGTTTCCAGAAATATATTTATAACGTGTAATACCTAAATTCGCCAGGTGGAGGCGGCGTATCCACCTGCACGTTCTATTATTTAAATTCGCCCCACTGGAGGCGGTGTATCCAGGGTCACGTGTGTTATGGGTTCGCCTTGCGGCATCATCTGCGACCTGACACACGTGATCATGACAAATTTATGCTGTCCTGCAGACTCAGGGTGCATCAGTGTCAGAATAAACTATTGGTACTTGAATTAAATGAAACGCTATGGCTGTAGACCGAGGAGGAACCCACTGCTGACACATAGACATAAAAAAGCCAGACTGAAGTTTGCCAAAATGTTCATGAGTAAGCTAAAATCCTTCTGGGAAAATGTCTTGTGGACCGATGAGACCAAGATAGAGCTTTTTTTTTTTTATTTTTAAGGTGTGCGTAAATCCATATGCATTGGTCTTTTTTCTACTTCATTGCTCTGCCATCCATGCATTTTGCAGCACCCTCCCATATTTGTTACGCCTAATTGCATCCAGTAGTGCACCCTGCTTTATATTTTTTGCAGAGCTTTCAGGTAAAGCACATCATTCCCTTTTGATAAAGCAAACGTGAAACGCGCATCAGGGGTGGCACATGGCTCTGGGGCATTATAGCAGCACATTTTATGGGTAAGCACTGAAAGCAACTTTTGAATGGCATTTAACTATTTCCACTCAGCAGCGCTCTGATGGTACACACACTGGAGTTGCTCCAGGCCTTATGAGTAAAAGCACTTGTCTGTTTGAGGGGTTAATGCCCGCTGTAAATGTGATTAGAAATTTGCACTTGATATAGCATTTTTGTTTTTATGCGTTATTTTTGAATTATATGATTATATACACTATATATATTATATCACTTTATTATATGCCCTGGACCCAGGTATTTTTATTAGGGTCTTTTCTATTAAATATTTTTCAATATGTATGTCACTTGATGCAATAAAATTTATACAATTTTTTACATATAGTTTTTGTAAGGAACTCCATTCTTTTCTTCTTTTTATTGGTTTCTATCTGGAGTATACAGTCAGAGTCTTAAATAATCTTTTTGGGTAAAATTACTTGATGTTTCCACTGTGATTTTACTGATATAATCAAGTGTTACACCCATTGTCTTGTTTTGGGAATTGTGTTAGTCATCCATGCATTTTGCAGCACCCTCCCATATTCGTTACGCCGAATTGCATCCAGTAGTGCACCCTGCTTTATATTTTTTGCAGAGCTTTCTGGTAAAGCACATCATTCTGTTTACAGAAAAAGGAATAAGGCCTACAAAGAAAAGAACACATTATCTACAGTCAAATGTGGTAAATGTTCAAAGATGTTTTGCTGCCTCTGGTACTGGGTGCCTTGACTGTGTGCAAATTATCATGAAATCTGAAGCTTACCAATGGATTTTGGGTCACAATGTAGTGCCCAGTGTTAGAAAGCTGGGTTTGCATCCTAGGTCATTGGTCTTCCAGCAGGACAATGATCACAAACATACTCAAGAAGCACCCAGAAATGGATTGAAACAAGCATTGGAGAATTCTGAAGTGAGCTGCAATGAGTTTGGATCTAAATCGCATTGAACACCTGTGGAGAGATTTTAAAATTGCTGTTGGGAAAAAGAACCTTTCAAATATGAGACACCTGGAGGAGTTTGCAAAAGAGTGGTCCAAACTTCCAGTTGAGAGGTGTAACAAGCTTGTTGATGGTTATACAAAGTGACTTTTTGCAGTTATTTATTCCAAAGGTTGTGCAACCAAATATTAAGTTGATGGCGCCAGCAATTTTGTACGGTCCATTTCCAGGTTTTTGTGTGAAATGATGTCTAATTTGCCATTTTTTCCCTCTGTTTTTATTTGTGTTCCAATATCCACAAAAAATAAACATTTTGCAATAATATTCTGGGAGAAAACTTCCTTTTCTGGAACAATTTAAAGTGTGCCAAAACGTTTGACCATGCTGCTGGTGCCCCGTGGATGGAGGAAAGGGTTCTTCCAGATGTATAATAGCAAAAAATGGAAACTAGCACGTTTAGGTAGGCTGCGTTGAGTGAATGAAAAGCTTTGTGATTCCAAAACAGTTTTTATTAATATGAATATTAAATCCGCACCAACACTGCCATTTGATTCTGGTACTTAAAGCTCTTTATACTGATGCACACTTGGCCCGAGTGCGTAATATAATAATCTATCAAAAGGAAAAAGTAGATACGCGCTAAATGCACTTGCAATCTGTTGGTAGAAATTATGAATACGTGTAGAGAATTGCGGGTGGTAAACGTCTACCTGTGAGAATGAGTCGGCCCTGTGTTGGTGTCGTAAAAAGTCTCCTTAGGTGAATCACAATCCATTGGATTTGGTGGATACTAGGTCAAGTGGATATTCCACTTTGGATTGAATGCTATGCTGTGCTGCAGTGTAAGCAGCATTCTGGCTGGTCACGCTTGCCAAGGCACTGCGAGAAAAACTACAGCCCTCAGCACACGTGATGTGCTGCCCTGAACTCTTCTTTATGCCTCAGGAAGAGCCTATAGCCAGTGACGTCTGCTCAAGGACGCAGACCGATGGCTTTCTCAAGGTATAAAATGAAGGGTCACTTGATTCTTATACCTTGAGAAAGGCACGAGTCCGGAGCAGAAATGCTTTGGTATCAATACAAAGCTATTTGGAATTGCAAGGCTCTTCACTCCCACAGCGCAGTCCACATAACCAAGCCAGTTTTCTTTTTTGCAACTCAAAATGTTAATGAACTAGGCTTTTTAAGGGAATCTGTCAGCATGTTTTTGCTACCCCATCTGAGAGCAACATGATGTAGGCAAAGAGGCTCTGAATCCAACAATGTATCACTTAGATTACTGGGAGCAGCAGATCCGACACAATCAGAGGTTTTAGGTTTAACAATGCAGCACAGTTGATGAACCTAACCCCACCCACATCAGGCTCTGTATGTATATAGCTTATAGACACTGAGCTGCTTATCACAGGAGGGTGCGGAGTCAGAAGATTTTCCGTGTGCCTGATAGTCATAGCAATGCTAATCACTCATGCTGTCCTCAGATTACAAAGCAAAAATCTGCTGATAGTGCAATATTGTGTCCTCAAAGTGTAATGTTTGAAAATGGCTCATTTTGAGCCTAAATAAGTCCCATTAAAAGACACTGAATGATGCTTAATTTCCTTGAATAAAACTACTGTATATCAAAATTTCTGCAAGAAGTGAGGGCCGGTCTTCATTCTCCAAACAAAAAAGAGCTGATATATGTCGTTTTCTCTGCATGATTATACATTGGGTTCTTTCTTCTCCTATTACATTCCCTTTGAGGCCCGTAGCACAATTATTAGCATTCCAATTGCTGGTTTTGTGGTAGTCATACATTCGCAGACATTTTATACTTCCATCATACACATGAGAATAAGATGCGCCATTTTGGCCATTACAACTCAGTAATTATCTTTTGTGTGTTCATTTATGGATTTAGAATGATAACCCAATACTGACCTTTGTCTAATTTAGAACCATAATTAACTGGTTAAGGTTCCTAGCATAATCTAGCATATACCATGTCAAAAAGTCTGAATGTTCATTAGGAGAGTAAAATAGCCCAACAAGATCATCTGTGTAAATGAGAGGATGAATCTACAAACAATTCATATATAGATCAGCAAAAAGCTTCCAAGCTCGATTCCCACTGTGAACAAGATCTGTTATATATGAACTCTTCATATATATGGAAAGTACAGCAAAAAAAAAAGAATTAATAGTTGATTAACAGGGTAAATGATGCAAGATGAAATTTGTGTAGGACAATGTTATCACCTGGAGCTAAAAAACATGGGGATGGTGATGCCCGGCATGGCCACTAAACCAACAGTAGCAAAACCCAGATGTGACCCAGCAACCCAGGTGTTCAGGAAAAGTGCTGTTAGGAGTGAGGATTGATGAGCTAATCAATCTGTCACACTCAGATCCTCAGCAGGGTGGTTGGAGGAGAGCTGGAGGTGGATAATATTCAGAATGCAAGCACATGCTTAGTGTAACCTGAAATTGATGCTGACATTTTCAATTGTGAAAAGAAATTTTTTCCTAAGTAATATAGGAAATAACTCTTCTAACCTTCCGGAGGATGTCAGATAATCAGAGAGCTTATTTTCCAAAAGCAAACTTTTCAAAGATGAATTATGAATAATCAGGCATTTCAGATGTGTGTTCTATAGGTTTGAGTCAGCAGTTTGTTGGTTTAGCTGAAACTTAAAGAAAAAAAAAAAAAGATACTAATGGCATCAAGTCTCATTTAAACGAATATCATATTTCAGATAAAAAGGAATCTGCACATCTCAATAGAAATATTTACTCCATACTATAATGTGAACATATATCATGTGCATTCACTACAATATGGATGGATCTTCTTATATGAAAGGTACTTCGAAAACCATACTATTGTAAAGACGGATATGGCAGGCCATCCTTTCGGTGACAGCAACCAAAACTATAGTTTCCTTGTAACTGATCCACTGTACTGTTGATGCTAAAGCAATCAGCAGCAATGCCATTAAAGAGGTATTTTCATCGAAAAATGATGGCATATTGCTAGAATATTCCAAACCATTCTGATCTCTGAGAATACTGCTGATTCCAAAAAGGTAGAAACGGTCCCCCTGCCATTTCTGCCATACAGTAATGTCTCCAGCCATTGGCTATATGAAGGATTAAAACACTGTCAGCTACCCAGAAGACAGTAGTATATGTCACTGTGTTGGAAAAATTTATGAAAGAGCTAGTGTTGGTATTAAGGCACCTTCATTGAGATGGCCTATAGGGGTCCCAGCAGTTAGGATACAATTATGAGGAAGTGCTGGTATCATATCCTTGATGTAAAGTCCCCCAGACTATAGATAGCCATTGTTTGCCCGATTATTCGGTCGACAGCTATCTTTTACAATACTTTCACACACACCAGTGCCTGCTCAGCAGAGCATTACTCTTTCCTCTATGGGAGAGTAGCTGTGGTGACTTATCTCTAGAGCAGTAGCCCCCCAACCTTTATGGCCTTGAGAGCCACAATCAGCTAAGAGAGAGGGTCGCGAGCCACATTCAGCAATGAGAGAGGGTCATGAGCCACATCCAGCTCCCACCCCCTTCAAAGTAGTGTCAACCAAAGCCCCCATTACAGGTATAAAGATAAAACTTTTCCACAGAAATCACTCCAAAGCAGTACACTGAGATCCAGGGGTTCCCACAATACCCACAATTCAGTATTCTCCCATCAAGGACTCTCAATACACTGTCACATCCAGCTTTGAGCACCTTCTCTAACAGGTAGTACCATCCTCCAGCGTACCATACATAAAACATCTCTAAACCCCTAAGACCAGTAAATGTGCATCCAGATCTGCACTTTTGTGCAGGACTACTCACAAAATTCCCCATTTTGAGATGTACTCTTCATACCTGTTTGCTAGACAAGGAGCTAATGCACCAAGCTAGGAGACAGTCGCGAGACACAATTCATGGGACCGCGAGCCGTAGGTTGGGGACCCCTGCTGTTATGAATGGGTTACCGAGGAGGATGTCAGGAACAGGCTAAGCCACCAGAAGACCAGAGAGGTTGGTAACTAAGCGGATTGCAGACCGATGATCCTATCAACACAATTAGCAGTAGCCGTGGAGCGTTCCTACGATGCCCTAGACGTTTCGTCACAGCCGGAGAACTAACTAAGCCTAAAGACAGAAAGGTGAAATCTAAACTGCCCCGGAGCAGATCCCCAAATGAATAGACAGCCCCCAAACATATATTGTTGGTGAGACAAGATGAGACACAAACACAGGCAGAGAACAGACTGAGCAAACGGTGGGGCCAAAGCTGTCTAGACAGGACAGGACAGAAAAGATACTGTCTGCAATCACACACAAAACCCTAAAATAAGTCAAACACTTCTGATATACAAAAAACTTGAGGTCACACGACCTCACCCCCGCTAGATCAGCACTCTGGTATAAACTGGCAGCAAAGTAAAAAGTTACTAACATAACAGTGGACTGAACAAGCTGCAACATATGAAGCAGGGCCCAGCGCTGCCCCCAGCAGTGAGCACACTGAACCCTAGCAGCAAAACAGAAAACAAAAAAAGATGCAAAGGATTAGAAAAAGAATCACTTAGCTGAACCATGCAGATCAGGCAGGGGACAAAAGAACTCCAAATACACACGGAGGAAATCACCAGCAACCTCCAAGAGCAGCCAGCTCAATTATATGCTCCCAGCCACTAATCCCAGGTTCCCAATTATCGTCGTCAGGTGGGGAACCTCCATCAACCTGGCCAGCGCCACTACTCTCAGTAACCACCAGAGGGAGCTTCGGCTCAGAACTCCGAGCAAGGGAATTCACAACACCCTGCCTAGAGAATGAAAAGATCAACAGTTCAAAATTGGACATGCAGGATGCTTAAGTCTCCTGGCAATCTTCATATAGGGAACTCCATACATATTTCCCTTTTGTCTAAATTCACAGATATCGGTGGGCTCGCCTAACATTAGTCTAATATGTATGGGGGGGTCTTTAGTAGAGGATACCAAGGATATATATATATATAAAAAGCCACAGCATGGGCAATTTTGTACAAAAAGACCTTCAACCTGGTCAGGAACTTATATTTTATTGCAGGTTTCAATCATGGGGATCACAATTACTAAAGTTTAGAAGGATTTTGTCTCTTATTTGACATGACATGATAAAAAACAGTATCACATGAAATACGATGTGGAATTATATTTTTATTTTCCAATCACTGTTGTATATTTAATCTAAGTCCCATGGTAAACAGCCATCTGGAACATGTCAGGTCAAGGTGGAAATTGGAGGTACACACATCAAAGGGAATAAATGGTATTTTTATAGGATTATCACCCATCTATGGACACCACTAGCTTGTAACGAAGGTCGCTGCAAGTTTTGTGACGCAACAGCAATCTCACCATATCGCTGTGTGTCACACTGACCAGCGACAGGCCCCCCTGCCGGTTATCGCTGATCATGAAAAATGAGGACGAATGAACTCATGGAGATCAACATCCAACACTGCGGAGACACCATCACATGTTTCTCAACGTAGTGATTCTAGAGCAATGCCCCCATTGAGAAACATGTGATGGTGTCTCCGCGGCTTGTGTTTTGCATTTGGTTATCGCTGATCGTCCTGGAATGGCCAGGACATTTTTTTGATCGCTGGTCCCCTGCTGGCCAGCACACATCGCTGCATTTGACAGGCGGGAGACCAGCGATCAGCGCGCTGGTAACTAAGGTAAATGTTGCCTTTCTAAGCGGCGCGCAGCGCTTAGAAACCTGATGTGTACCTTAGTCACCAACGCACTGGTGCAGGGAGCTGGTAATCAAGGTACACATCGGGTTTCTACCAGCTCCCTGCACCAGCGCGCTGGTAACTAAGGTACACAGTGGGTAACTAAGCGACGTGCAACATTCACTATTATTTGTTAGCCATTAAAAGGTATCATACCCACAAGATTCCTATTTTCTTTCTCTCACTGAAAGCACTTTATATATTTTTTTCTACTGGCTAACACGGTACCAAACCACTTTTTTCGTTTTAGTAAAGGTACTGTCACACTTAGCGATGCACTGTGACGACTCCTGGAGTGGACCCTCTGGGTCGTGACACCAACCCTCCCAGGGCGAGCTGACCTAGTGAAGACCACCCCCTATACAGGGAGTGTCAGGGGCAAGCCCCAGGGGGTGAGGCACCACGACTGCTGGCACCAGGCGGCCGGCTCACAGGAGACACGAGTGGGTGAGTGTGTCTGCAGGAACGTGTAAAGCGTGGACACGGGAACACGTGGTATACAGAGACTTCGTTCGTCCGGGTGTGAGTGAAGCAGGATGCGTGCAAGGAGCACGTCAGAGCACTGAGTCGGGCAGCAGGTGTGCCAGGAGGTGTAACAGAGTACAGGATCAGAGCATGTGCCAGGAGGCACAACCGAGTATGAGACAGAGTACGGGGTCAGAGCATGTGCCAGGAGGCACAACTGAGTATGCGACAGAGTACAGGATCAGAGTGTGTGCCAGGAGGCACAACCAAGTACAAGGCAGAGTGCAGGTTCAGAGTATGTGCCAAGAGGCACAACAGAGTGCAAGGCAGGGGACCTGAATACAGCACACAGCCAGGCAGGGACAAGGCAGACCAAGCCAGGAAGCACTACAATAATCAGGCACCTCCCCTAGGAAGAGGTAGCCTGATATAGCACATGATCACAAGAGCTTCCTGGGTCAAGTCCTCCAGTACCATAGAGAGGACTGACCTGGAGACCGAACTGAGAAAAGCGCGCACGCGCAGACATAACATGGAGGAGACAGGGACCTAGGTACGAGAGGTGCGCGTGCACACCCGGCGGGACCCCCGGAGTGACCGCGGCTCCGGAAGAGATGACGTCGGGACTGAGGTCCCGCCCCTAGGTGAGCGCGGCGTGACATGCACCAGCAATCCCCACCAGCGATATGACGCGGTCAGGATCTCTGGTGTATCACAAAGTGGTCGCTAGTGAGCTGCCACACAGGCAGATCTCACCAGCGACATAACAGGGGTCGGGGGTCGCTACTTACCTGTCAGACAAGGCGATCCTGATGTCCTCCCGCCCGCGTCCACGCGTCGCTCATCGGCGCCACAGGAAGCCCAGCAGGAAGCTGACGACGAGAAACGGCCCAGGACGTTCTCGCGCGATCAGCGATAACCAGCGGGGGAGCCGGTTGGAGGTAAGCATCAGACATAGCGATATCGCTAGCAATATCGCTGCTACGTCACAAAACCAGTGACGTTACAGCGATATTGCTAGCGATATCGCTTAGTGTGACAGGCCCTTTAGACAAGACTAGTCCAATGTCGCCCGTGTCCAGATTTTCTAATTGATACTCCAGGTGATTGATAAATCAAAAGCTGATGCATTTCAGGGAAAAACATATTGTGCAACCAGGCTCTGATTCTTGCTGCCTGTGGTTTGGGCAGCATGAATCATGTGAAAGGTTCACATTAGAAGTACCAAATTACCCAGAGAGTAAATAGGCCCTTATTAAGGGATGTATTTAAAACATGACTTCTATATTTCTATCTTTTCTAGTTCACAGGGACTTCGTAGGAAGGGCGGTCACAGGAGAAGCTCCAAAAAAAAAAACCCCACACAAAATAGAAGATATTGCGTATAAAAATGGAAATGATCAATTAAATTGTCTTTAATAAGAATATTGACAAATAGTAGTGTAGTTTAATGAATATTACATTAACAGTCATTCAGTGCCTTCCAAAACAAAAGAGGAGAGCGGACCCCAGCACCCTCATTGACAGTAATCTGGAAGAAAGCAGATCCTGGTGTATTTGCATACTTGATTGCTGCGTTTGTTTAGCTCAATAACAAGTGTTTGAACAGTAAAGTTGTAATTCATTTTACATTTAGAACAGGGGTTTAATTGCCAAGTAATTTGTTTAAACAGTTTAAACAATTTACAATTTAGTCAACATAAAAATTTGTGAGCAATCATATGGGAAATGTCATAAAACTGTAGCTAAATACTAAGTAATCAAAGTTTTATAGACTCAATCAAATAGCATTTAACTAACAAAAATTATCATTATGATTTCATGTTAACTGCTCTGGTACATTTCACTTAATTTCAAACTTGGTAAATGTTACAAAGTAATTGATTATTCTACACAATCATTTCTCTGCAGTTCTGCATTTCATTTGTCTTCTAACAAAAAACACACGCAATAACGGAGTGGGAGCGTGTCTGGTTATGACAACGCTCCACCAACTATGGTTACTTTCGATGTCCAGCTAAATTTCAGACTTTTTCCATAGGTTGTCATTCCAAATGTGTAAGGTTGTGTACATCACATGTACCAATGTGATTCTAACTTGGCTGAACATCGGGTCTCATATATGAAAACTAGTGTTGACAAAAAGTGGAAAAGTCATCAAGAAAATTCCCATATGTGACCTTTTTCTAACTGGCACAAAAAAAAAAATAACTAAAAAGCTAATATAGTAATTACATCTTTTCTGTACACTCTCATGAAGACCGGACACATTGTACCTTACCTCCCAGGGATACCCACCTTTCAAGAGAATGAGTCTGACCTCAAATATAAAAAGAAGTAGAGATGGCCATAAAATTGTACAACACTTCACTGAGATTTGCTGAAGTTACAAAAACAGCTAAGCGCACATGCTCAATGTTTCCTAAACGACCATACACTATGTGAACATTGAATCTTTTTGTGGTTTTGCTTTGTTTTTGTTACAGAGGAAATGAAGCAGAACCTCCAAATTTTCATGCAGTTTTACACTTTTAAAAAGAGTCTGCCACCACAATTAATCTAAACTTTGTATATGGACATAGAGGTGATAAAATGCTGAAAAAAGTCCAACCTGTATGTCTCATATCAAGTAGCTTGTTGTTGCAAAATCATCTTTTATCACTTTATATAAATGACCTCTTCCAGGCTCTGGGGAGGATGCTGCCTGAAAGATAACTCTGCCTCCAGAGCTTATGTTACATGAAGGGGGAGTTAGCAGTGTGATATGTAATGGCCACTCTCTCATCTCTTGATCTCACTGTAGAGCTGTGTTTGTTTATTCCTGACATCTGCAGCTTCCTCTCAGCTTCAGCTTCCATCTCACAGGGATACAGGGTAGTAATATTGTTGCAATACAGCAGAGCTCAGGAGCTGCAAAAATGTGTATGCAAGAAGACAAAGTTAATTTCTCCTGTCTTGTATTAGGTACATGACTCACACTGGTAGCTCCTCCTTCATGTAAAATAATCTCTGGAGGCAGTTATCTTATAGGCAATGTCCTTCCCATAGCCTGGAAGAGGTCATTTACATATAGGAAAAACATGGATATCTCTGGAATAAGACATTGGATCGCAGGTATCATTGTATTCAGTTTCCAAAGACTTACATGCCCATATAGACAGCTTAGGAAGATTGATCCTACTAACAGATTCCTTTTACGAAATATATGGAGAGTTTATTTTCAGTTTCCACTTCATTTCTGTTTCAAAACCTCCCTGAAAAGACTCAGCATGCATATAGCCATATAGTTCAATGGTGAGAGTTCCGCACATGTATGGCTATCTCCTCCAGTCTTCTAACAGAAGAATATAAACCTACACAAAAGTCACCATGGCCATCCGTGACCTACCCCTAAAACGTTAAACCAAAAACAAAATAGACCTCTTTTATAGAGATATCTCACTTAAATCATTGGACCGTATCATAGATCAATATATATAACCTAGAGATCAAAATAAAAATTGAAGGGATATTGGATGAAAATATATAATTTTATTTCACATGTATAACAGTGGACAAAAATAGTTTGCTCTTTAACGTGGTCTGACCGAAAATAAGTGATTGGTGAAAAGATCAGTTCAAGGTATAACAATTTATCAGGTTAGTATAAAGATGTAGGCTAGTTACTTTGGGACATAACAGTCATGTGCAGGAGTGCCTGTGAGACGCGCAGGAGCCTCAACATGCGTTTCACTGCCCTC